>NW_020800217.1:0-54519 GCF_003590095.1 Trichoplusia ni
GTACAGCGGAGAACGCGGCACAACGAGGCGCGAGTGCGCGCCCTGCGAGCCCGCGCCGACTACGTGCTGAGCTTGGAGGCCGCCAACGCCACGCTGCAGCGGTACTACCTTGACGACATAGCAGACATTATCCTGGTGAGCCATGCAATACCGACACTAAATATCTGCGTTACTGCTCACGGGACTTCTACCTGTTCAGACTACAGTCTCAGATCTATCGGAAATCGGAGATACTATTTTTTTGTTCTCCTTTGATTCGTGTAAATACGATACGAAATAATAATAATCGTGGCGTGTGGTCCGCAGTGCATGGAGGTGGGGTTCGAGGCGGTGGTGGGTCGCGCGGTGCGCACGGCGGGCGCGGCGGACGAGGCGCGCGCCGCGGCCACGGCGGGCGCGGCGGGCGCGTGGCGGGGCGCCGCCGCCGCGCTGGACGCGCTGGCCGGCCGCCAGCGCCTGCTGGACGCGCACGCGCCCGCCTTCGCGCTGCCGCGGCCGCTGCCCTACCAGGGCGCCGCGCCCGACGCGCAGGACCAGGAGATGCTGGCGCTGCTGGGCGAGGCGGCGCCCGACGCGGCCGCGCCCGACGTGGCGGCCGAGCTGGCGCAGCGCCTGGCCATGCTGGACGCGGGCGCGCGCCAGCTGCGGGCCGAGTGCCGCGAGAACGCCAAGACGCTGGACGCCGCCGAGGCCGAGCTCATCAAGCAGGTGCGTGTCCCGCTGGATGCTTCCCCGGCTGGTGTGGGCGCGACCGCGGTTACTACTGCTCTGTTGTTGCCAGATGGAGGGCAGCGACTCGCAGTGGGACGTGAGCGGGCTGTTCGGCGCGGCGGGCGGGGGCGCCAGCGCGCTGCCGGCGGCCGCGCCCCCGCTGCCCGAGGACCAGGAGGACTACTACCTCGCGGTGAGTCTCATGGTCGCCGACTGAACGTTTTTTTTACGATATTCATTTGTTTTATTTTCATCTTCAACAACCATACATGGGAAACGTATTTTTCCTGCTTCTATTGGCTATGTGCGCGACGGTGGCGACGCGTAGCGTTTACAACATTTGCGGATTATTTGACATCTGTCAAATAATAACAATGTAAACATTATAGTTTTCTTTGGAAATATAAAAAAAACCAATGATTAAAATAGTATTGTTGACATTATTTTAGTGCAATTTATTGAATAGTTTTACTGTAAAATGAATATAATAATAAGAACCGGGTTCCAACCACAAACTGAGACAAAAGGCAATAAATTAGTATTAGCCGAGCAGAATTTCCAGAAATTTGGAAGAACTGCGACATAACGTCCAGAGCTACTTAATACGAGCTCACATAATTCGTCAGACATCTGTGACACTAACACCATACAAAACCACTTTAAACGTGAGTAATGTTTACGTGATGCCAGAATGCTATTACATGAAAGTCATTTCTTATTATTTTTTATTTTTTTTGCAGTTAACAATGCAACAACGGTCATAGTCCATTTCTTTGCTTTGATTTTGTACTGCAATCAACACATTTGACAGCTGACCATCCGCATTTGTTTCCAATTTCTGCCGTGTTGTGCGCTGCGGTCGTTATCTGTCCGCCACTACTCGCTTTGCTTATAGCCAATACGATAAGAAGTAGTAATAGAAGACTGATAAACATACTTAACATAAACATTCTGAAACTGTTTGTTTGATTCGAGGTTGTGACTACTCAAACGAACGAATTAAATAAAAATTAATGAAGTAGTAGAATGTTGATACCTACAAATATTATCATCATGCTCCTGACAATGTCCAGGTGTGATAACAAATGAATCTTAATGTTACAGAAATTCCGTTCATACGTGTCGTGTGCGGGGCGGCTGGCGCGGCTGGAGAGCAAGGCGGCGGCGGTGCGCGGGCGGCTGCTGGGCGCGGGCGGGGCGCGGGGGCGGGCGGGGGCGCGCGCAGCCCGCCCACGCCGCCGCGCAGGGCGGCCGCGCGCCTGCGCCGCGGACAGTTCGCGGCGCCGCTGGACCTGCGCCTGCCCGTGGTGCTGACGTCATGCGTGCGCGTCATCGCCACGTACGGGCTGCGCCACCAGGGCATCTTCCGCGTGTCGGGCTCGCAGGTGGAGATGCAGGCCCTGCGCGCCGCCTTCGAGCGCGGCGAGGACCCGCTGGCGGGCGTGCGCGACGCGTCCGACATCAACTCCGTGTGCGGGCTGCTGAAGCTGTACCTGCGCGAGGTGCGGCCGCCGCTGCTGCCGCCGCAGCTGCAGGAGCGGCTGCTGCGCGTGGCGGCGCTGGCGGACGACGCGGCCTTCGTGCGCGGCATGCGCGACACGCTGGCGGCCTTACCGGCCCCCGCCGTGTTGGTGCTGCGCTACCTGTTCGCCTTCCTGGCGCACCTCACGGAGCACAGCGACCACAACATGATGGACGCCTGGAACCTGGCCATCTGCCTGGGGCCCACGCTGCTGGCCGCGTGGGGCGAGGGCGGCGCGCAGGTGGCCGCGCAGAACCTCGTCAACGAGCTCGTCAAGCGCATCATCCTGCACCACGCCGCCGTCTTCCCGCAGGACATCGCGCCCTACGCGCTCTACACCAGGCACAGGTGCTCGCTTATTTAACTGCTTCGGAAACCGTTTCCACTCTCACTTGCAGTATTTATTGAATAATAAAACTTCGTTCCATCCGGTGCCCCTTGACCTCTCATCAAGGGGCACTGGATGGAACGAAGTTTTTTGAGAATTTTCACTAATTATATTTTTTTATTAACATTATGTCATAATTATGTTTATATTGTAAGTGAGGAGGAGGGCGGCGCGGACGACGAGGCGGACGAGCCGGACGCGGCGCCCGGCGAGCGCGACTCGCGCGACGCCCGCGACCGCTACGACGCACGCGACGCGGACGACGCGCCCGACTCGCACGACCAGCAGCAGTCGCACGACGCACACGACCCTACCGATGACCTGTCACTGTGCGATGTCGATGACGAAGACACAGGTGCTAAACATGAACCAATCATAATTTACTGTTTTACGTATTAGAACTGGGCAGCGACTACCTCTCAACAGCGCGCAGCATACGATGACACTTTGTCATATGTAGAATGTTGTACAAGAAAAAATACCTCGTCGGGCACAAAACTGACCTTAATTGGAGCATTAAAACTACTATATTAAATGGTTAAACAGTGGGTGGGTTCTGTGAGTTTTAAGATTAATACAGCCCGGCGAAATGTATGCATTTTTTGCATAGGTTAGCCAACCCTTCTCGCCGTCTAGTCATTACACTCATACACCCGGCGAAGCAGACTCGGCCTGCGCTCAGCCTGTATAGTGTACTAGCTGTTGCGCGCTACTTCGTCTGCATGGTTATGCATTTTTCTTATTTTATTATTATTAGCCTGGAATGTCCCACTCTTCTTCCATTTGTCTCTCTCATCCGCCGCGACAGACCAGTTCGGTAAGAACGAATCTAGGTCATTCCGCCATCTCCGTCTGCCTGCCTGACGCCTTTGATGCATTTCTTATCACTGCTCTGCTCTGCATTGATGATAGCTTGAAGGTATATAACCCATATCCTTTCTCAACAAATGCGCTATCTGACGTTAAAATATCTTTTGAAATCCGAGTAATATCGCATCCTGGACAGTAATATGAATGTAAGTGGGGTCTCTAGCAACGACTTGGCGACTATTTTTCCTTTCTTACTTTATACGTTTTCGAGTTACTTATCTAGTAAAAGAGGCTATGCTTTGAAACCTCAGTTACTCGTTCAGTCTGTTTCCTATTTAGCCGAACATGTCACAGGGCAGCCTAAATTACGTAGGCGTAACTATAAATAGTGAAGCGGCATGATAAACTCCGCAAGATATTAAAGACACCCTGAAATCAGTCTTTACTGCACTATTGAAAAAAAACATGTGACGTAATAGACTACATTTTGTACATACATACATTCAAAAACCATTAGGTACCCTTTTTCGGACGCACTCGGGTAACAAAGATTGAGTTAGAACAAATATAAAATGTTTCTAATAATGCTTTAAAACATTACGAACTTAAATTATAACAACATTTTATCAATATCTTATTGTTTACATCTCCCAAATTACGTGAACAGTTTTTTTTTGTAAATTTGAAGCACTGCTTATTTGATTTATCGTGATTGGAGGCCTATGTAATTCTGCACATTGTAGGCAACGTTAATTCAACGTTTTGAATATGTATTATCATCTCTTTCAATAGAAGTTTCGGAGCCAGCATTGATATATTAGTTGAAAATAGTAATTAGTGAATTATCTATACTTCTATACTATACTAATATATGAAGCTGAAGAGTTTGTTTGTTTGTTTGTTTATTTGTTTGAACGCGCTAATCTCAGGAACTACTGGTTCAAATTGAAAAAATCTTTTTGTGTTGAAAAGACCATTCAACGAGGAAGGCTTTAGGCTATAAACCATCACGCTGCGGCTAATAGGAGCGAAGATACAATGGAAAATGTGAAAAAAAAAAAACAGTCAGTTTATCTCTTCTACCCACGGGGACGAAGTCGCGGGCAACAGCTATAAATAATAATTAGTGAAATATCAGCTTTATGGCATGACACATTTGAACTGAAGTACTTTAATTTAACTTGCCAACAAAAACATGCTGGATTTTAAGGTTTTTCATTTTAAAAATGTACCAAAACATTTTTAAAAATGTTGTTTTATTTTACTTGAGAAACAGCCACGCTCGACCTATATTGACTTGACAGAGAAATACAAATGGTTTTATTGTTAGGCAATAGTGGTTTAAAAAAATATTTTGTTGCTTTGACAATTTTTTTTATGTAAACGGCGTGTTTTTTTTTGTAAATTGTCGACAACACTGCCCGCTGCTAACTCTACGAGCAGTTACGGATTGGAAGTATCTAAACAAACCATAATAATTGCATTACATTGTTACCTTCCATTGAAAGGCAATGCTTTTTATGGGTTTCTGTTTCTGATTGCCTATCATTACAGATGACATTAGCGATGAAGACTGTGAGAGCGGGGATTGGGGCGAACGCGACTCAGGAGAGTATAGGAGGTGAGCATCTGCCTCTGTGACGCGACCCCCGGCCGCGCGCGCGTGACGTCACCGCCTGTTGCAGGTCGCGCAGCAGCGAGCGCGCCTCGCCCGCCGCGCCAGCCGCCTGCGCGCCCGCGCCCGCCTGCGCGCCTGCGCCCGCCTGCGCGCCCCCGCCCACCTGCGCGCCCGCGCCCCCTACGCCCGCGCAGGTACCGCTCGAGACGCGCGTGTGACGCCGCTCCCATATGCTCCTGTTGGACTATTACGATGATTGTAGTCTATACATGTTCATACTATTTCGTTGCCTCCCTTTATGGATCCTTATGTTAAGTAATAAATAATCTTAATTTTTTATCTATATATTTAACCATAGCTGGGCACTGTTAATCAATTTTTTTGTCATTTTTTTTAAATAATGAAATGATCAACTGGCACGAATTTTAGTTAGGGTGCCGTTAACTTCTTTAATTAACGGACAACGTGAAAATTGGTTATCGCCCAGCTATTGTATGTCTGTTATCATAAGGAGAAATAAGAACAATGAATTAAAAAATTAAGGATGTTTGCTTGACGCAAATATGTTGTGTTTTTTAATTTAATATTAATAGCTACGGTGTGCGTCGCTTGTGCGGTGGCGTGTGGTTGCATGGCGCTGGTGGTGTGTGCGTGCCCTTAGGGACAAGAGCTAGTGTGTGTTATAACACCTAGCTGGCGCTCTTGCCCGTTCACCCAAAGAGAACCAAATCATGAAAGGGCTATAATACACTTTTCAATCAATGGGGTTCATGACTTAATTTTTGTGTTCCGGCAGATGGCACTCATGTAGCAATTATTGGTAATGCCGTACGAATAGTTTTAAATTATTTGCATTAATAACCAATCCAGCCATGTACCCTATTGTTATTATTGATTTTTTTTGCTTATGTATATCTTTAGTGAGGCATTATTTTGATATATTATTTCGCTTATGCAATATGTGACGTAACTATTATGTCAAAGGTACGCGTAAACAAATACGCGCGTGAGTCGCATCGGTCGCGGCTGTCGCGTCGGTCGCGTGTGTTGTAACCGCCATATCGAATGAAGACTGAACTATATCTAGAGGAAGACGTGCGTGCGCGTCGCCCCTCGACATATTCATAATTTTATTTATTATAAGTATATAAGGTTTTATTATTTGATTTATTGCTAATATGGTGGGCGGTAGTTGATTATGTGTTAATAAAGTTATTTTCCTGCATGTGTTTGTTTGATTTTGTTTTTTATTTACTGTGTCCCCGGCCTAGGTTAGTAATTGAAAATGTATTTTGTTTTTGGTTTGACAAGTCATAGTATGAAAATAAGTTTGGCGCAATGCACAAAAAATATGGTAGTAAAAGTGTTACGATTACATACAATGGCGCATGTATTTTTCGAGTAAAAAAAAATTATGGACTTTATAACTTAAGTATGCAGATGTTTCATTATGATATGATATTAATGAATGTTTCGGATGAGTACAATTTATTAAATGATTCTCGAATACGTCACGTTGAAATTGTGCATTAATGTTAATAAGTAAGTATAAAGCAGATGGGCGCCTCGTGTGTGCAGGTGCAGGCGAGCGAGCCGCCGGCCGCCGCCGCCGCGCCCAGCAGGTGAGCCCGCCCCCGCCCGCGCCCCTCCCCGCGCCCCCGCGCCCCCGCGCCCTTCTAACCCGTGCGCCCCGCAGGCTGGCCGACACGCCCGACCTGGTGCTGGACCTGCCGGCGCGCGCCGCGCCCGACGCCGCCGACACGTTCGCGCACAACCGCGACACGCTGCGCAAGCGGCGCGTGTCGCCCGCGCCCGCGCCCGCGCCCCCCGCGCCCCCCGCGCCCCCGGCGGGCAGCCCGGTGCCGGCGCGCAACACGGCGCGCGTGGCCGCCAAGTTCGCGGAGCTGACGCTGACGGGCGGCTCGCTGAAGCCGGCGCTGGCCGCCAAGCCCGCGCTGCTGCGCCGCCCCACGCCGCACCCCGCGCCCCACGCGCCCCACGCGCCCCACGCGCCCCACGCGCCCCACGCGCCCCGCGAGCGCCCGCCCGCGCCCGACCCCGCCTGCTAGTCCACCGAGCGCAACCGTTTATTGTCTTTAAGTACAATTATTTTATATCTATGTCTTATTTTTTATACGCGCCGCAGAGGAACACGCCGGAGGTTGTCAGCTCGACCCTCGTTAAATTCGCAGGATATTGACGTGCTATGTAGGTTAGGTGTAGTAGGTACGTATTTTTTGACGTAATTTTAGGCCATTGAATGAGGCTAATACTTGTAGGTGTACGAAGCCGTCGACGCCGCTGCGGGTTCATCCGCGGCGCCTTATACATTGTAACCGTCGAATGTGCTGTATCTACCTTATAATATCCTCGTACTCAATAAACCAGTATTACACATTACCCCTTGTTGTTATTTTTTTAATTTCTTGTACTGCTTCGGAGTGCAGAATATAGAATATATTCTGTGATATGGGTATGATGGAAAGCCTTATTTGTCGCGAACAATGTCCATCGACTTAAATACCGGTCAAGTGCGGGCTGGATTCACAACACAATTAATATGCGCCTGTCACCTAGCAACACGGTTGCTTGTATTGCTTAACCTTGTTGTCTTTTTGCTGACCTTGCTGTCTTTTTGCTGACCTTTGCCTGTTGCAGCAATATATATACATAATTTGCGCTAAATTTCAACTGTCTATTGTCACGATATATGATACACTACCTCCTGACAGCCTAAATAAATACGTTAACCTTTACAAGTATTTTAAACTAAGTTGCCATTAACTTAATTTAATTCCATTTAATATTTAGGAGATATCAACTTTAACTACACTCGGCAGAACATAATTATTTTAGGTGCGCGGTAGATAGCGGTAGCTCTGAACCCGTGCGAAGCCAAGACCTTACACGGTGAACAGTGGTCTGACACGGGCGATAAATCGTCACCAAGTCAAATCAGTCAGTAGATACGACAGCTCTCAACAGGGTACAAATAGGGAATCACAGTTAAACATATCTCGGTGGGATTTAACTTTATTCATATTTTGTACATTATCATCGAACAAGCATAAATTTACAATCAACAGACAGGTAGCTTCTAATGTCTCCGAGTACTGTGGCACTAGGAGTGCAGTGGTCGTGCATTGCCCGCTGGTACTGAAACAAATAATAGTATTATATATGGGGGACGGAGAGCCTTCAGAACGACTGGGTTAAGGGACGTTACTAAACCCAACACCGACGAGGACTGTGCTCACTGGACTTATATACTACTTGAACTGCCTACGTCCGACAGCCGCACAGGTGCAATCCTACAGCGGGCGATGCGTCGCGGGTTCGATTCCCACTTAGGAAAAGCATATGTGACATCCATGAACGCTTGCTTTGGCTCTGGGCGTCGTGTGCATGTAACTTGTATATGTTTGTGAAAACTGCAATCCTACACAAGGAATATATTCGACAGTGGTTTTATTCAAGATGATAAAAATATTAGGTATTGCCTAAGTAGATATTTGGTAAACATGGTTGTAAAGAAAATAAATTTCCTTAACTAGATTTAAGTAGTTAGAAATAAAATAAAGTGAAGTAATAAACTTTAATGCCGTTTCATTCAGACACCACGCAAATGTTTTACTTCAACTCCTCAATCTATACTAATATATAAAGCTGAAGAGTTTGTTTGTTTGTTTGAACGCGCTAATCTCAGGAACTACTGGTCCAAATTGAAAAAATATTTTTGTGTTGAATAGACCATTCATCGAGGAAGGCTTTAGGCTATAAACCATCACGCTGCGACTAATAGAAGCGAAGATACAATGGAAAATGTGAATAAAAACAGGGTAGGTATAAATGATAACTTATATCTTCTACCCATGGGGATGAAGTCGCGGGCAACAGCTAGTACCAGATAAAATAGCAAGGGATATGTGAGTATGGATAACGCTACTAATTTTGAAAATAGAACGTTTGCAATAAAATCACAATATTCGTAGCAAGTAGGTTTTTTGTGGTATATTTAATATCCGTAGACATTATTTGATAAACTTATGGGTGTTTTATACGCGCCAAAAGAGATTTTCATCCTTCTGTAAAAGTTGAAAGTAACACTACATACGATTTATTTATCGCACTATCAAACGATACATTGAAGATTAAAGCTTCGAAGATTGTAATAGGAGATAGGTTATCACAGCAATGAAAATGATAAGGTGTATGCCCAAACAGTGAAGAAGCGAGTACGCGCATTCCATTAACCATCATCAGTCATGGTTTGGAAAGGAGTTTCATTTTCAGGCGCAACTGAGGTGTTTTTCTTTGAAAAGGGCATGAAAACCAGTGCCTTTAGGTCTTTAGGTCTAGTATTCTCAGAGAGCTCAGGGAACCAGAGGGTGCCACCGCCACGTCTTAAAGTAATTGTCAGTGCACGACAGCAAGCATGTCGCGCACAGCACAGTTGTTGTATGATGTAGGTACCGGGAGGTCTCTAGTAGCGCAGGCAGTGGTCGTGGTGCATGGCGTGGTGCAGCGGCGCCGCGTTCTCCTTGTCGCGCGCGTAGTGCGGCGCGGGCGCGGGCGCGGGCGGCGCGAACTCGGCCGCCAGCGCGGGCGGCTCGTACTCGTCGCCCGAGCCGTCCGACGCCTCCAGGTAGCCGAACAGGCGCGCCGCGCCCGCCGCGCGCGCCTCGCGCCGCCGCCCCGCGCCCGCGCCCCCGCCCGCGCCCCCGCTGCCTGCGCCGCCTCCCGCCTCTGCCGTCGCCACCACGCCGCCCGCGAACGTGCCCCCGCCGCCTCGTCCCACTCCTGACGGTACTTTTAAGTTACGGCTTTCGATGTGACTGTAACAGTAAGACGAGCCCCGTCACTATGATTTCGACGGCATGTTAGTTGTAAACCTTAAGCCTACATAATATAGTGTACTGACTGAGCGTCGCGCAGGTGATGCGCGAGTTGGTGCTGGTCGTCGGCGAGGAAGGGGCATTTAGCGCACGCCTTCTTGTTGTGCACCTTGTGCACGTGCGTGGCCAAGCGCTCTGCGCGCGCCGCCTTGTACTCGCACAGCGCGCACGCGAACGGCTTCAAGTGTGTGTTCAGGTGGCGCTTGAGGCACCAGTTGTCCACACCCGACCACGCGCAGTAGCAGCACGCGTAGCGCCGCTCGCCCTGCACGGGCACGACCATTTATAGCTTCCAATTATTACATACTACAAAGAAGTAGTCGAGAGCGGCGCCATGAAGGGCGTGGAGGTCGTCGTACCTTGCGGCGGATGGCGGCGGCGGCGGCGGCGGCCGGAGACGGCGCGGCCGGCTTGTGCAGCGCCGGCGCCGGCGCGGGCTCGCTCTTGCCGAGCGGAGCGCGCTCCAGCTTCACGGCGGGCGGCGGCCGGTACTCGGGAGGGGGCGCGGGCGCGGGCGGCGGGGGCGCGGGCGGCGGCGCCACCGCGGCCGCAGGCGGCGGCTCTCCCGCTGGCTTGCTGTAGTAGTGCAGCGCCGGAGCCGCCACTACCGTCTTCACCACCGCCGAACGACGGATGCGATTGAGATCGTAAGGTTGATCGCGATGCATCCGAAGGAAGTGCTTCTTTACGTGATCGGCGCGGTTGAATTGCTTCTGACATAAGTAACAATGGAAGGGCTTCTCGTCCCTGTGGATGTTTTCGTGGCGCGTGAACAGGTCCCGGCGGTCAGTTGCGTAGGGGCAGGCGGCACAGGCGTAGCGCTTGCCGGCCTCCCCGCTGGGGCCGCCCGCGATCACGCCCGCGCCGCTCACCGCCTCGCTCACGCCCGACTCCCCCGTGCTCACGCGCCGCTCGTTGCGCATCGCCTCCACCTAGTGGATATGTGGATGCATTAGTCCCCGTGTGATGTGTTGGTGGCAGCTTGGTGTCAGTCGCGGATCTTTACCTTGTTCTTGAGCCGCTGTAAGTAGCGCGTGAGGTCGTCGAGCGCCGGGTTGTCACGCAGCAGGTGGTCGGCGGCAGCGGGGTCGGAGTGGTGGTCGCGCGCCAGATGCGAGCGTACGCCGCGCGCCCAGCCCGACGCGAACCCGCAGCCCGCCAGTGGGCACTGGAACGCGCGCGCCTGTAACCGCCGCGCACACACGGGTCAGTTCCGAGTAGGGGGTGGGCGAGTCCTGGCCGTGGCAGTACGTACCTGCGAGTGAGTGCCCAGCCAGTGCTCTGCCACGCGCGCTAGGAAGCCGACGCACTCGCAGTCGGCGCACTTGAATAGGCGCTGCGCGGGGTTGTAGGAGGCGATGCGGGAGTGCGCCCAAGCCAGCGGCTCCTCCGCCGCCGTCCAGCGGTCCTCCGCGCTCGGGTCGATGCGCGGCGTGAAGTTAGCCTGCACAGAGCACGGACACCATAACTACTTATTATTATGTGGAACTATGTTGGAGCTACTGCTTTTCAATTCAAATTGGCAGAGCTATCAGAATTTAAGTAGGTACGTGGTGTGTATTTTCAATCTGATCTATTTGACTGAATTTAAAATCTCGAGGATATAAAACGTTAATGTGGCTTGTTTCGGGATGTTAGTCGCGAGTAAAGTGTGTGGTGTCGTGCCTGCAGGATGCCGGGCGGCGGGAAGCCGTTCTGCATGAGCGCGGCCAGCCCCCACGCCGTGATGTGCTCCTCGGGGCGCAGCTCGTCGTCTAGGTCGCGCTCGGCGGCGGGGAACTCCACGCCCACTACGCCCACGCCCACACCCACGCTGGTCTCCTCGCCGTACAGCTTCTTGGTGATCTCCTTGAACATGTCCTCGCAGTCCATGGTGAGCGAGGCCACGCTGGCCACGCCCGCGCCGCCCTCCATGCCGGCCGCGCAGAGGCTGCACTACGGCTTTGGTGGGTGCCAGCTGGTGCGAGCAGCTGGAACAATTTCAAATTTCAAATTTTGTTGTAGATATTTTTCTCACCTTACACAAGTTTTGGTTTTTAATAGGTCACCGGTCTAGAAAGTATCATAAAGCTTGCCTGGTTTGCTCTTACTACATGGTGGGCAACAGATTGTTTTAGTATTATTAGCGAACTTTCTTGCAACTTTGTAAAAAACAGTTCTTTCTGAACATTTCCCTTATGACTGTAATAATTACCATAATTGTCGTTATATGGATGATGCCATAAGGCGTCATGCAAATTTCGCACGCATTTTGTATATTCTTTTGCGGTTTATTGTAAAAGAGAACATACTTTTAGTTTTATAAGCATACGCAGTTAAACTTAAAGTATCAATCATTGACCAAGTACTTGAAGTCCACCAGTAGACTATGCACCGCCGGAATTCGAAATAACATTTTTGTATTTGCAATACTAAATGATTGAGGGTTGAGTAAGGGCCGAGTGCGTCACACGGCAGCGTGTAGTGCGCGCTGGCTGCCGGGAGCGCGCGCCCCCTCCCTGCAGCTGCAGCGCCCCCCGCCCGCCGCACGCCCCCGCGCTCCGACACACACCACACTGGCCACCTGCTCCGGCAGGACTCTTACAGTAACTACACAACGAGGATGCCACTAGACAACTGTACGACGACCAACAACAGGAGGCACGGGACTAGCTAGCGGCAGCGGCAGGACCCGAGTCGACATGACTGCGAGAGCGAGTACCGTCGGGCCCGCAGCGGCGCCACAGGTACGTCGCGCTACACGGACCTGGGCCGGGCGTCCGGCGACCTACAGGCGAACTGACGGACACCTCAGCGAGTTTGAGCATTCAAATACCTAGTAGATGTGTAGACGGGTGGTAGATCCGCGCATTACATGGTAATCAGTAGTGCGCTATGCATGCGTGTTGGTGTGTATCGATCGCGGCGGGTGGCGGGTGGCGCGGGGCCGGCCTCACCTGCGGCAGTGCGGCGCCGGTCGCGGGGGCCACACCTCAGCACCGCGCGAGGCGCCGGCCGCGACTGACGCCACCCGCCGCCCATCGATCGCCCTCCCCCTCGCCGCCCGCCGCCCGCGCTCCCTCGCCCTCCTGCCGCCCGCCTCATCCATTCACTTCGGTCATATTGACCCGCGCACGACGCTCGGCGACGTCTGCTCGTCCTTTGTCGACGTGGTACGGCTTTGTTACAGCACTATGCCCAACCACACTAAATGACGAGTACTTACTGTAAAATGTCACGAAAAGATTTTTGATCCCATAAGTAAACGTTTCGCGATGACTTTGCACGCGAGCGTCATGCAGAGTGTTCCTGTAGGGCGGCCGCGGCGGCAGGAGCCGGCAGGTCCCCTCGCTCGCTCCTCGCGCCCACACGACACTAATCGATACGCGGCGCGCGGGCGGCGGCGGGGCGCGGCGCCGCGACGGACACTACTCACTGCCGCATCCGACCGACACTAATCTCATAATCTATCTTTTGCAATTAGAAACAAATCGTGTTACTAGGTAAACAGTTATTACTACAAGCTACTCTAGTTTTGGTACCCTTAAAACTGTAAATAAAATACTTTTGTATGGGAGCCCACGGTGTCCCACACTTGCTGCCCGTCCAGTAGAAAGGGCAAGCCTCTCCATGTGATACTCTTTTAAAGATATAAAGTAAGTTGTGTGTCACCTGCGGGGGCCGTGCGGTCATTGGGTAGAGTAGTCGAGCCAGCGTTAAGTTGGAGCGCGTCGCAGCTCGGCGCTACAGGTGGCGCGGGCGCTGCCGGTGCGGGCCGCGAGTCCCGCAGGAGCCGGCCCGCCCTCGCGCCCTGCGCCCCCGAGCCTGCGCCCCCGAGCCTGCGCCCCGCGCGCCCGCCACCTCGCGGGGAGGCTCGCTACTGGCTTATGCCTACGGGTGGAGTTTTGATCGAACCCGGTTCTGAGCATATTAATTATTTCCGTATTAAAAGAACTACGCATGTTGTGTCTGCAGCAGTAACGAGCACCACACGCAGCGACGTCCGTATGAGCAGGCGCTGGCGGCTACTTAGAGACTATAATTATACACCACTATTATCACTGAAATATTTGTGTATGTGTATATGGATTATTATGGATATACATACGTAGCATATGTATATGTACTGCTGTCGCCGCTAGTTTAGAGCAAACACTGCACAAGCTCTTCCCATTTTTATTATTCCAATGTTTTTAATTTTCTGCGTAGGTACTATTGAAGTTTTAAAACCCCTGTTTGTAACGTGCTTTGGCGGTCGTAGCAAATCAGGCTGGTGAGTGCGGCGTAGCGTACTGTAGCGCCCGTGTCGTCGCCAGCGTAGCGACACTTGCTACGGCTACACCGTAGCGCTCATGTTATGACGTGTGACCGGTGTGACACGTCACCACGCGCACACTGCTACCCGCCTGACAGCTGACGGGTACAGGACCGACGCCGATCTAGGTTATTACTTTTTCCCTTATCCCCGAATTATATGTGCGTTTTGTAGATTTATAAGAACTAACAATATTAAATTATAATTATGTTATATACGTGTCAACAGTATCTATTGTAAGTATGACGACCTCCGTGGTCGAGTGGCGTACGCACCGGTTTCAAGGTGTCGCTAGCTCTGAGGTCCCGGGTTCGATCCCCGGTCGGGTCAATGTAAAAATTCACATTTCTACATTGTCTCGGGTCTGGGTGTTTGTGGTACCTTCGTTGTATCTGAATTCCATAACACACGTGCTTTAGCAACTTACTTTGGGTTCAGAACAATGTATGTGATGTTGTCCGCATTTATTTATTTATTTATTATTTATTAAATATTAAAAAGTATACTAACACCTATTTTGTGTTGTTTTAGATACCGGAATTCTACCGAAAAGACACTAGTATTCCAGTCAGATCTCACAGTGCCCATGTGTGGTCATTACACGACACTGGCGGAAATTGCTAAAAAAATTAGCAGATTGCCATAAAAAAAATCTAGGTTATTACACACTTAATTTCCTAATTGGTATTTGAATAAAATATAATATTTAATTTATAAGTTTACTAGCTCTGCCCTGAACTACGTGTCACCTAATTTAACAGTCGATGATAACAATGCAGACAAAAGTACATTTTATTTTGAATATTTCTATAATTTGTCATCGTTTAAGCCTTCCCTGGACTTTCAAGAATATTTTATCAGTAGTTCGCGAGTTTTATCTTATTCCGATAATATTAATTAATTTTCATAAATATTGATACTTTAACAGTTTAACTTAACGATTGAAGGACAAAACTTTAAAATATATTATTTATATCGAATAAAAATTTAAATACAGTACATAATATTGCAAATTAATGATAAAAAGAGAAGTTGGTCGGTTACGATTACCTATGCGGGGTATGGATTAAAACAAACTTAATGACATTCGGTTAACTCAGATGAACTGAGAGATGCCAAGGCATCAATGATTATGTAGCGCCCCTACACAAACTACGTTATAATACCATCAGGAGTGAGGAAACCAAGCGGCGCAGCCTCGAGTAGGCTCTGATGGCGGACTGCGCGCGCTGCAGGAGTGTGGAGCGCGTTCACGAATAGTACTCGCATTACAATAATAAAAGTGTTTGATCGATGAGAGCGACGCGAGCATCCCGAGCGGCCGCGCGCTGCTGGAGACGCATGTGTGACGGACACTACGCGAAGCACAACAACCTTCACGAAGCACCGATATATTACCATGTTTTTATACACACACTTTTCTTGTTTGGTTTTCGTACCGGTTGGATTTTTGTAACTAAATTTTGAGGCACTTTCCGACAAGCTAGCAGGCTAAAACTTTTAGGGTAGCTTCAAACCCAATGACAATGCAATTTACAACTATAAAACGGCTGCACCGAATAATATTAATAATATTAAGGACCGGGTCTCTTCTCATGAAGTTAGCCCGTGAATGAAAAGAGATAGGTACAATTAATAATAATATGATAACACTAGCTGTTGCCCGCGACTTCGTCCCCGTGGGTAGAAGATATAAGTTATGATTTATACCTGCCCTGTTTTTTTCACATTTTCCATTGTATCTTCGCTCTTATTATTTGCAGCGTGATGGTTTACAGCCTAAAGCCTGCTCGATGGATGGTCTACTCAACACAAAAATAATTTTTCAATTTGGACCAGTAGTTCCTGAGATTAGCGCGTTCAAACAAACAAACAAACTCTTCGGCTTTATATATTAGTATAGAGTATAGATATAGATTTAAATGCAAGTAACATTTAATAACGTGGGCTTTTTGATTTTTTGACTATCCTTTCTGTGCATTGTTCACTTATGTTTATGCCTTTTTTTGCAAGCTCATTATAAAAATATTTTCAAGAAGTCAAACTGTATGATATGACTACGACCTTAAGCGCGACCTACCAACAACCCAGGAACCAGGCGGACGACGAGGGTTTTGTTACGGTGCTAAAGAAGAAGCACCGAAAACGATGACGAACCAACAAGTACTGCTGCGGCAAGGCGCCTGTGGAGCCCAAGCAAAGGTGCGAGCTACGCAGCCGAATACTCCGGTGAATGTATCTCGCCTACACTACAGCATCCGGGCGGAGGACATCGCCTACTAGTTGCAGTACGCGCCGAGAGTGCAGCTGCTGGAGTCGCGCCGGAACGTCAACTTCAAGGCGTTCGTGGTGCGCGTCCCTAACTGCTTCCTGCACCTCGTCATGGACGATAACGTTCATCCCCAAGGAGTTGTTTTCCGTCGCTTCCGCGGACAAATCCCGACCGAACGCACAAACACCTAGTGCTAGAAAGTGTTACTAATATAGTTTTGTTTTTATTTACTAACGAAGTCTGTATTATTTATATGTATGATGGTCTGTAACTTATATATCTATGGGCTATATAGCCTGAAATAAAATTTATTAAGGGTTATATGTTGTAGTATATTATGTATGTGTACTTAATGGGAATTTTATGTGAGAATGAAAATTGAACAGGTTACAATCAGTATGTGACCAATGTACATACGTAAGATAAATGCGTTACAAAGGCTTTGCTGTGTGTCCCTCCGAGCGCGGCCAAACAACAAACAGTTTAATAAAACTAAAAGGAGACAGAGTGACAAAGACGACAGCGGCGCGCGGCACGCGGGAGTAAACTTTATGTCTTCTGCTAGTGCTACCGGAGTCTCTGTTTTGTTCAAGAGGCGGGGAATCCTCCCACGGGACACCCAGACACCCACTCGGGGCTAGTCCGTTACTGCTAATGTTAATGCACCGCTCGCAAGTCCGTGTGCGAGAGCGTCGCCCTGTTGGACTCATAGTGGCACCGCAGCGTCCGTAGTTAAAAGCACTGACAACGGACCCAAACAGTGTATACAGCAGTCATCCTCAATACAATTTATACGGAACATGTCGCGGATCAAGATGTAGGTGTGTAGGCCCCGCTGTACACAGCAGAGCGAACACATGAGCTAGTTTTATTTACTATTTATGTTTGTGGAGGTGAATATCTCGTATAAATGTGTGTGTCGATCTCTTGACTTTACCCGAACTATGTCATACATATGGTTGCAGTTTGCTAGCGGTTGTCAGTCCCCGCAGCGCCGATTAGCTAAACAAAACATTCGGCTCATTTTGTTTACGTAGCCGATCTCAGATGGTTCATATATTTTTGTGGAATCAATTTGATTCACGTTCCATGTAATCGCCGTTCATTCATACGGCAACGTCGCCTGTCCCGTACCGCGGCGGGCGGCGGGCGGCGGGCGGCGGGGCGGGCGGGGCGCAGGCGCGGGCGGCGCGCGGCGGCGGGCGCGGCCGGCCGCGTCAGTCGCGCCCCGACCGCGGCCCGTCCCCGTGCAGCCCTCGCCGCCGCCTCGCAGCCCGCCGGCGCGCTCGCCGCATGCCGCGCCCGCGCCCGCGCGCCCGCTAGCGCCGGCGTGGCCGGCGAGCCGCCCGCTCCGCCCGCCCGGCCAGGTGAGCGCGCATCGATCGCCGCCCGCCACCCGCCGCCTCGCGCGCGCTGCGCATGTGTGGCCCTCACGTGCGCAGCGTGCCGACTGCCCGCTCGGCGCCCTATCTACGAATTATGCAGCCGATATTGACCGGCTGTGGCCTCGCGCGGTGCGGAGTCTCCTCGGTCGCTCACCGGGAGTATTGAGTGCTAGTGTACGGCATTAGTGTAGAGCGAGCAGCTTGTCGCCGGCCCGGTGCCGGTGGCCGGGGAGCTCGGCGCCGCGCGAGCCGCCGCCCGCCGCCGCCCGCAGCCGCCCGCGTGTCGCCGGGGCGTAGCTAGCGTCTGCCGTCGCGCCCTCGGCGACATCCTCGTGCCGCGTCCAGTGCAACCTATTGTTTATTGAGTGCAAAGTGTTCTAGATGGACGACGATCATTTGCAGTATTCAATGTAAGCAATACTCGTGGCTCGTGTGTTGCTGGCGCTGCCGGGCGCGGCTCGCGGCTGCGCGGGCGGCGCGCCTCTTGTTTACAATCGGCACGCGCTGCGGCGGCGCACCGATATAGCGCGCGCAGTAAACACGCCGCGCCGCGCGCCTCAATGAGGGCGCGCTATAAATACTCAGCCCCCCCCCCACGCGCTGCCGACACCGACCCTCACCTACTACCCTCCAAACACTGTTTATTTTTGCATCACCGCTGATCGCACCTCTCACCAGCTGCAGCGCTGCAGCATCTCTGAACGCTCCCGCTGTCACTATTCTCCTCGGCGTGTAGTTAATGATGTTGCTTGAACTTCGGAACCTCTAATGTTAGTGGGGAAGGCTTGGTTCGATATGAGTTCCCCAGGAGGTCTTCGGTCACCCTGGTGAGAGCTCGCGAACTGAGCGCTCTCGTAGATCTAGCAAGACGGTGAGGCAGCCAGCCTGCATACCCACGGAGGTTTGAAACGACGACGTCATAAAACATAATTATCATAAAAAATATATATTAGAATAGCCAATCTAATATGTTATTTACATGCATACTATCATATGATCGCTTGCGAAGTAGTTTTCCGGAAATGGCTGGGACAGCCGAACAGTTGATACTGTCCATTATAGCGGGGTCCCGGCAGCGCTCAGTAGCCGGGTGTGGCGGCTGCGCCCGTCGCGCTGTACGCGTGTCCCGGGATGGCTTGTTCTTGGATCAGAGTGACGCTAGGTGCGCTTTGTAAAAAAGTAAATTCTGTTTTCCCTGTCCTAGATAAAAGTTAGTGAAAATAAGCAGTAGTTGAATGAGTTGGTCAGGTTATGTTATGTCGGGCACGTGATATGTTGTGGGGCTCCCTGCCGCTGCGAGTGGTGTAGCGAGCGCGCGTGTTGCAGATGTGCAGCCTGGCAGCGCTGGCGCGCGGCTGCCGGCCCGCCGCCGCCGCCGCCAAGCCCTGCTGCCTGTGCTGGTGCTGCTGTTGTTCCTGCTCCTGGTGAGTGCTAGTCCGCGCTATGATACATACACATGTAGCTAATCATTTAATGTCTATTTATTTCGTTTCAGGGCTAAATGGTGAGTGTAAGTCCGCGCTCTACCCGCGCCGGGTGGGTCGGACAGATACTAGGGTTTATACCAATAATGATTTGGTTCAGCAGGTTTAATACAACTTCAATTTAAAAAAGAAGGTATTTGATAAACAAGGTTATTTTTCAACGACCAGCCAAATTTCGACCAAACGACTAAGAGCAAATAAATATTAAAAGTAAGTACTAATACATATTAAAATGAGTTTGTGACGTTGTATTAGGGGATCTCTGGATCTACTGAACCGTTTTTAAAAATTATTTCACCAATAGAAAGCTAAATTATTGTGCAGTGTTACAAAAAATGATTTCATCACGAGAATGAATAAATTTTTGACTTGTGAAAACTCTGAGAATAATAAAAAAATAATGTACAAGAAAACGACATTAAACAATGTTTCAAAATCTGTAAGAAACTCCGCGATTCGTAAACCCCCTACAGAGAACTAAGAAATCTGGATTAATCATCATCATCATTCCCCTGCCATTACCCATTAAAAATTACTTTATTTGGTGTCGGCGCAACACGTCTTTTTCTTCCATACTTCTCACTACTACTCACTATACACACTAACACTCTTTGCAGCCATATCGTCTTACACAATTCATCCACATCCATACTCAACACCTTCCTCACTACATGATTCTCATTCCTCCACATATCATACCCATACCATAACAGCCGGTTACCGCATAGTCGAGACAGAGCCCGATCTATTTCGCCATCCCTTTGAATGTATGAACCAAGATACCGAAAGTCGGAGCAGACTGGAAGGCGCACGCCATCAATCGTTATAGCTTCGGGACTGGAGAGACCGCCGAAATCGCAGAACATGTATTCTGTCTTGGTTCTGCTGATTCTCAAGCCAACACTGTCCGTTTACGTTGCTACATTGATCTCTCCATCCACTTGTCCATCGTCCCCAACCAAAACAAAAAAAAAATCTACATCAAAAATATATGTATTTTTTTCTGAAGTTTATTCAACCCTTGCGGTATAATCTATATCTGCATAATTATGTTTGTTAGAACGGAAATTTGATGAGGATTATTTGTGAACTTTGCTCTAAACAGTTTAAACAAATATCTTCAAAGATATTTGCATAATAAATAGTAGGGTGCGCGCCTGCCGGCCCGCGCCCCCCGGCCCGCGACCGGCGCATGGCGAAATAATTGTTCATGATGATCTGAATAGTGTTAGA
Source organism: Trichoplusia ni (assembly GCF_003590095.1). Classification (NCBI taxonomy): domain Eukaryota; kingdom Metazoa; phylum Arthropoda; class Insecta; order Lepidoptera; family Noctuidae; genus Trichoplusia; species Trichoplusia ni. The sequence continues at coordinate 20,613 of NW_020800217.1, forward strand.
AAAAATTGAATTAGTAAAAATGACATTAACAAAGAACAACCAAAATAAAAAATAAATATCTTTAACGTCATCACTTTTATTCATCCCGAACTTGTAACCTGAATACCTATGTATGTAATATGTAAGAAGTACGTAAGTACGCGGGATAAACGGACCGGAACAAAAATATTCATAACCCATATTACCCAGACCTAATAAACAAACTATCAGGACGATGACTCTTAGCCGCCTATAACAATTTACCTATCCAGTTCCGTATTCAGCCTAGTCTCTGGGGACTCGTGCGAGGGGCCTCGCTTTCAACAGTAATATCTACTGTTGAAATACCTAAATAGATAAATAACAAAAATACAAGTCGTAAGTATTCTTTAACTATGAATGTATCTATAAGTAAAAGAGTACCTAGTATCTGTGTATTACATTATTTCGTTCAATATTTTAAATTTAGGCAAAAGAACCACAAAAAAGTAGGTACTTTGCTTTTCGCTTTGACTGTTTTCATTATATTTGTATAATAATCGTACCGATTCAGAATAATCAGAAAAATAATTGTATGGTCGTTGAAAAATATCCCTTGCATACTGGAATCACATATGGTAAGTAATATGTCTCAGTTATTAGTAGTTAGTTCTCAGAATTACTGAAGTAACTACTGACCTATTAGGTTTGGCCTTTAGCCGTAATGTTATGTTGAATTTAGTAAAGATTTAATAAATCATCGGGGCCAACATGTTTTTTAATCATCCTTCCCATTCTCTTACTAGATGATACTGTTTCTGAGTGCGATAGTGTTGTAGTAGATACGTGATACTTAGAGCCTGTATGTGTTGTGTGCAGCCTGGCGGTGCGCGGCTCGGAGGGCGGGCCCGGCAAGAAGCCGCGCGAGCCCGGCCCGCAGGAGCCGCTGCTCAGCGACACCGACGCCCCGTGAGTCACCGCATACACACACACACACACACAAATGTCGGATCCTGCTTGGTGTTTTTACATATATGTACAAGAGTACAATCCTCCTCCAATACACCTTTTCTGCCATCCTGTGTGGGTGGATTATGAATTTCAAGATCTCGAATACCTAGTTCATTTTTATAATTCCGAAAGGGTTTAATTTTCAATGAATATCGAGTGTAAAATAGCTGCATCACAAACTGGACCCCCCCATCTTAACCACCTAGTATGCAACTTATGCCCAACAACAACTTACAAAGAGTTGAGTGCGAAGCGAGGACTCTTGATTTTGTATCATAACAAACAAAATAAATACAAAGAAACGAATAAAAAGCGCCTTGTTCAAGTAAATAGCAAAAAAACACCTCCAGCTAAATATTCTCGCTGATGCTGTTTCTAAGCCTCATCATGCAGCAGTGCTTTTTCATGTACAACACACTCGAGGGCTGAACAAACAAACTACAATGGAGGTGAAGCTCTAATGTTTTGAAGTCAGTCGTAAAGAGTTGCCTGTTTGTTGTGCTTGAGGGTTTTACTATTCGACATTAATTACTATATGCTGACTGATGTCGACATATATGCCTTACCTTCAGTCGCCAAATTAATAAAGCCACTATAAGTGTCGATCTTAGTACGAACGATACTCCTGACATACTCGTAGAACCGGAGCTGAGGTATTCACCAGGTTTAAGGCTACGGAGGCCTCGTATTAGGAATTAGTATCTTCCTTTTTGGACATTATTAGATGCCGTTGACGATTACAGTTTTGACAAGTTTGTATTTTAGTTAGTAGCATTCAAGTTTAGTCAAACTGAAAGCGGTTAGAGGCCTAAGCAGACCGCAGCCCGCGGTGACAATGCGCGTGTGATGCAGTGTAGACTGTAGGGCGGCGAGAAAGTCAAGCCAGGCCAGGCCATGCGAGGAAGAAGAGTAACTCTCTCTACATCTCTACCGCTTCAGGTAGCACTTTTGCCACACCCTCACTCTCATGCTTCTTGCATCTGTCATCGCTCAACATTCAGACGTTCCAGAAAAAGCACCTGAAGAGTGTACTTCTTTGCACAAACCCTGACGTAAATCTGATGTGGATGTTATGCTTCTTATAGGTGCTAGCTGCTTATTACTAGGAAAGAGCATGGCTATGCTAATGGGTTAAAATAATTGTAGTGGAACCGATGGCTCCTGCAACGTCTTATTTATTGAGTTGCAAGCGCTAGTTACGATACCAATGGAGTAGACCGCTGGTGAACAGCATTGAATATTCGATCAGTGATGAAAGGCCGTGATCCATTTATAAGTATAGCGGTTGGGATGGAAGACAGAAAAAGCAAGTAAAATAGTACAAGTGTATCGAGACGGAATGTAGAAACATGATCTTAGTGTAGCAGGCGAGAGTTATGAGTGCGCTTTTGTAGAGCATAGGAGCTTTTCTCCTAATTATTATCTTCTTTTTATATAATTTTACTCTGCGTGTGTGTGTGTTATTGAAATCCGACTGGACCGAATTGCTTCAATACTTTTTAAACAACTCTGCACATAGCTGCTCATATTTTAATTCTTATTAAATTTCAAAAGGCAAGATAAAAGCCTGGTCGGATTTTTATACAAATGTTAAATATCTCTCTTTGTCTCGCTTTCACACCAAAACTATTGCAACAAAAACCGATTGAAATAAAATTAGGGTCACTGGTAGTCTAGAGTTCTAGAGCATGTGAAAGTACAAAGGCTACGTTTTAACTGGATATAAAAACTATTATTTTGAATTTATACTTCTCCCTTATTATTCAAACTTAATTTAATTTTTACGCCCGCCATATTGGATTTGAGTCACGTGACTATTTTTTTCGTATTCCTGACAGCAAACCCTTTCATTTGATACCCATATCAAAGAGGTGCATTTTCATCAGAACTCAGAGCGTGTGCAAAATTTCATCCTAATCGAAGACCGGGAAGTGGGTCAAATTAAGATTCCAAGATTTTCTTACATACTTACAAGTGAAGCTAAAAAAAGCGAAGCGTGTAAAAGGGTTGTAATGGGCGGTGGTAATGAGGGGGGTCAAAGTTTATTTGAAACTTTATTTAATGGACTATGACTTTGAAATCTGGTTAAAATATTACTTTTATTATTTATTTATTTATTTATCTTTAAACAAATAGGTAGGTAACTTATTAACTAAGCCCCACAAAACCGTTGCAATGGTTTGACTGTGGGGTCGATGAGTCTCTAGACATAGTTACTATCTTACTTAAATGTACTTATTACTAAATATATATAATAAAAACATAAATGAGTCACACACATGTGCACCACATACACATAGACACACACAAAATATAGACACATACATACATACGTACAAATATATGCGTGTACATACACATACACATACATACACGCATACGCACATGTACGCGCATATATACACACATACACATACAGTACACATATGTACGACTCATAATATTTCTAAATAATATAATTTGAATTTACGTTTAAATCTATTTGTGTTTGTTTCATTCCTTATGTCTGCTGGCAGATTGTTCAATAGATACGGTATTCTCTTATTTAGTGTTCTGTCACCAAAGTAGTTGGTGGGCCATACTTATTTATAATGATGAAATTAGCGTTATTTGATTTTAAGAGTGGGGTGTTCAATATAAATAACGCGAATGTTTGTGAAGATGCTTGAATATGTGTTGCTCACAAAACAGACCCACTAAACTATTGCAAAAGCCAATTTTTGGAAAAACATTTTTATCACCATTTGGGATAATTTTATTGTAAATAAAAATAATGTTAAGATTACCGTATTTATTGCGATGATGGAGGTTTTTCTTGTCCCTATTTGTAAGGAACATGGAATAATTTTATAGCTATATACAAATCATATAATATCACGCCGCTGCTAAAAGGAGCTTGTGCTGCGATGCCTTCGCCAATAATATAGCCTTTTAAATTACAAATTGTACAAAGGCTCCATGTTTTCCACCACCTTCTTCGGAGAGGACCTCGACGAAACTGACCGTCCTCTGGGTGGGTGGTGGGTGTATCATCACATGCCTGATATTATACGATCATCAGATTACCATTCAGGAAGCTTGAGACGGTAAAATCTATGCTGATGAATAAAGCTCACTAAAAAATGAGTGAGTGAGTTTGACGACCTCCGTGGTCGAGTGGCGTACGTAGCGGTTTCAAGGTGTCGCTAGCTCTGAGGAACCGGGTTCGATCCTCGATCGGGTCAATGTAAAAATTTACATTTTCTTCATTGTCTCGGGTCTGGGTGTTTGTGGTACCTTCGTTGTATCTGAATTCCATAACATAAGTGCTTTAACAACTTGACTCTTTAAATCATTGCGTTGTCTAAGTATCGGTCTATTAATTTCGGTTATACCATTTTTATAAGCAAATATTAAGGAAACTCAGAGGCTTGCTGAAGTAAGGCATATTTTTCTTTTTTCGAAATTATGTTTCGCACAGAGCGTGCGTAGTGACCCTTGTGTGTTGTTGCAGGCCCACGCTGGACGAGATCCAGAGCTGGGGGCAGTCGTTCGACCGCCTCATGCGCAGCGCCGGTACGTGTCCAGCGCCGCCATCCAAGTCTGCAACGAGCTTGACTACATACTAATATTTATGCGTTTCTTTCAGCTGGACGAAAGGTGTTTCGTGATTTTCTGCGTGGCGAGTACTCCGAGGAGAATATAATGTTCTGGCTCGCGTGCGAGGAGCTGAAGCGCGAGACCGACCCCGACGCCGTCGAGGAGAAGGCGCGGTTCATCTACGAGGACTACATCTCCATCCTGTCGCCCAAGGAGGTGAGCACCCCCCGCCCCCGCCCCGCGCCCCCTCCCTGCTCCGCCGCTCACCGCCCGCCGCCGTGTTGCAGGTGTCGCTGGACTCGCGGGTGCGCGAGGTGGTCAACCGCAACATGGTGGAACCGACGCCGCACACATTCGACGAGGCGCAGCTGCAGATCTACACGCTGATGCACCGCGACTCGTACCCGCGCTTCGTCAACTCCCCGCTCTACAAGACGCTGGCGCGGCTGTCGACCGCGGAGCCGGCCGCTGCGCCTGCGCCCCCGCCCGTGACTGCGCCCGCACCTGCGCCTGCGCCCGCGCCCTCGCCCGCGCCCGCGCCCGCGCCCGTGCCCGCGCCCGCGCCCTCGCAGTGACCGGGGGCGCATCTCCACGTCATCCGCACCTCCCCACGTGTAAATAGACTCGATATACATTCATTTAAACGGGTACTAATTTTGTACATAGCTAGGTTAAGTTTGAGAGTAGGAGCGGCGCGCGCCGCCGCGGCCACTTCGCTGGTCCACCGACCCGCGCGCCCCGCGCCCCGAGCGGCCTGCGCGCCCCGCGCCCCGAGCGGCCCTGCGCGCCGGGCGCCCCGGGGCCCGCAGGCGCCCTCCGAGTGCAACCCGCGCTGCTGCCGCGCCACATGGACGCACACGGCAATGTGCGCGCATCTAGTTAGAAGCAATAAAGGTGGACCAATTAAGTTTGCCGAGGAGTCAACGAATAAATAAATCTGTTCATGTAATGCTGCGTTTTATTTTACACTCGCGTAGCAAAACAACTACAGGCATAAGAAAAAGAACCGACTGTGGCCGGTCGACAGAGCGGTACAGATATGATTAATTTTAATCGCACGATATAATATCGCGTGTCATGATGTGACAGAGCTGCACTGCTTGCGATCACGCTCGATAAGCGACGATAAGGCGGCGGCAGGCCACGAGGCCGCTGGCATTTATCAGACACGAGCGTTATGTAGGTAGGTACTATTCCATCAAAAACATAAATGAAAGATAAGAGCCAAGTGCAATGTAATGATCTATTATGTTTGACATTAACGGCTAAAGGAGTGAGATCTAAATGCGTACCAAGTTCAATGATCAGTCCTGAAATGTATTTATAACAACACAGGATAATAAATTGTAGCCTAAGGTATGACTTTCCTACATAAAAATTATAGTAAAAAGATAAATATGTAATTGTCAGTGTCTGATTTCTTGTATTCACCTAATTACATATCTTCCAAAAAAATTAGGCCATTTAGAAACGAGTAGAGTTTTAATCTATAGGTAATCCAGTGAATAAAATTACGATTTTTGGAATTTAATAAATAAATAACCTGGATGATAAAATGGAGCTTTCTATACACGCAATTTTACACTAATGTATAATAATAACTTTTGAGTTATCCAAAGGACAAAAATGGCTCGAAATAGGTCGTGTAATATTACAGTTGTAAACTTGGCTTGACACGCTACCGCGTATCTATAATGAAAATATCTGTGGTCGCAACATAGTTATCATCAACGATCACAATGTTTGTTTACAAGTCAGCCTGACTGGCCACAGATGCCTATCTGCCATTCTATTAATATTGACCGAAAGCAGAAAACAAAGGCTTTGTTATTAGTTACTATTATTGGGCTTCATCACTTGGATCATTTACGAAGCAGTCACTACGTAAATGATCCAAGCGGAAGTGTTAATAATCGCGAGAGCGCCAAGACTGGGAGATGGTCAGTTCGGAACTGGCAGTGGATGCGACCCCGCCGTGGCCAGTTCTCATATGAACACGAACGTGTTCAAAGTGCGTCGGGCCTCGCCGCGGCCTGCAGCTCATCAGCGACCTGATAATGCATGATTGATCGCTAGTAGATATAAGATATAGACTAAGCGCTCTGGAGGGACATTCAAAACAAATTATGAATTCATTAATCCTCTTAACGATATGATATATCATAATTAGTTAGGCCGCGTTTACCTCAAAAATTGTTTTATCCTATCTACTAAACTTATCCCGCAATATTCCCATATATTAGCCAAGTGTCGAGAGCATCATCATCATCGAGAGCATGTATTTATGTAAACTAGTCGTTGGCTGATACATCTGGACTGATTTTTGACTTTTAACTCTTTGAAGTTTCAATAAATTTTAAAAGCGAAATCAGAATATTAAGGAATTATACATAGTATCAAAGTGTAACAAAATATTTTATTTGGCTGAGCAAACAACTAAACTCGAATTGAATATAATTCCGCGTTGCCATGCAAGCTTGAGATCAAAGCGTTACCGAGCACTTGTTCAATGACTGGCTATAAGCCGGGACTGACCGGGAGTGAAAGAGAATAAAAAGAAAATACATATTGCATAGTCTCCTGCGGTGGTCGCACGTCGAAGCACTTCTAAACTCACTTATACCGGACATCTCCCATGTCAGACCTTTTATCTCCTGCCGAGTTGATCACTGTTGTAAGATCACTGTCTCTTAATAAAGCGTCAGGATAAGACAAAATTTAAGAGGATGTTAGAGGAAGAATGCAAGGTATCGGGCGATTGTATCTTAACGGCATTCAATGAAATTGAATGTATTGCTAATGGCGTTTCATCATGTACGGCGTCAGGAGGTTACTGAGGCCTCACTGGAGCGCTTTATTGTCGCCCTATTATGACTGCCTGAAGGATGAAAGTCTACGAAAAACAATTCTTATTTACGATAGGGAAATCTACTGTAGGCAATCTGGTGCAATCGTCAGACGAGATTGCCGCGTAGAGGCGCGATTGAAATGTACGCTTGGCACAACTGCAGCGCTTGTTGAAACCCTTTTAGACAACCGCAGAAAAATAGTATGAGACATCATCATCAGATTCTGACTCAATGACGATAGTACCTACGTGGAGTTTTATCCGGATCTTCATTATGTTCTTATTGTAGCGAATAGATTCATGAAGAACAAGAACGACCATTTACGAAAACCTTTCGGAGTTTGATAAAAGCTGAAGATTTTGTTTGAGAGGTTGCCACCCTTGGGGAAAGTTGAATATTGTATGACTAATAGTTTGATCTTTTATCTCTGGCTCCGAGATGAAAACTTGACACGTAGGTGTGACTGTGACTGTCATCACCAGACTTACACAGATAAGAGTTAACTCTCAACGATTTAATGGCTGTTAATCAAAATTTTATATGGATGATCTGATGATAGAACAGTTAAACTGAAGAGTCCTTCAATGTTAAATGTAACTATAAGGTTGACCTGACGTTAGAAGCTAATTCTGAACACTAAAAATTACATCGAGATTTAGTACTTGGCTCATGTGACACTATATTTTTAAACTTCAAGATTTGCTTTTATAACTGCAACCCTGGTCGAGGTCAGGGCGCGGGGCTATGTCGGACTCTCACTAATTACACCCCGGGGCCCTTCTGCCTCGGCCAGAGTCACGTGTTGGCTTGTGTATGTTGTACGCGACTTTGGATGCTTTACCTAGGTAATGATTGCATTCGGTAGGTATTACAAATTGTGTTGTGTGCGCATTTTCCATTAATTAGACAAAACAATGTTTATTTATCTACTTTGATAAGATTGTAAAAATTTTGGCGTATAAAACGGAATGATGGTTAGTGAAAGACACAAAAAAAATTAGCCGACAACATGAAGTGGCTGGTGTCAGTGTTGGTGTTGGCGTGCGCGGCGGCGGCGCTGGGCGAGGAGCCGGTGCTGCGCTACTACCACGAGAGCGCGGGCATCGCCGAGGCGGCGCGCATCCAGCAGCTCGAGCGCGCCATGGACTTCGACGGCTCGCGCATCGTCGGCGGCTCCACCACCGGCGCTGGCACGCACCCGCATCTGGTAACAGACACATACCTAGAACGCGGCAGCATACTAAGCCAAGTTTTATTTGAAGCATCTTTTGACCCCCTTGCAACTTGCCAAGTTCTATCTTGGGTAGTTTTCTCATACTAATTTTATTATAGCTCCTACAAGTTTTACGATTGTTACGTGTTTGTTCTGATTTCATTATTCTGAAAAGTTGACTTTAGAAACTAGCCATTGAACATAATTTGTGTGCAAGAATTAGTTAACTCAGACCTTAAAATTTACTTTAAAGGCTCTTGTTTCACATTTATGTTTTTGATGGACCTTCCTACTCAGTTACCAGTAAGTGTTCAGTTGGAACTATCAGACAGAGCTATACATTGATGTGTAATGTCTACAGATAGGTCTGGTGATCACGCTGACCAGCGGCGCGACGTCGGTGTGCGGCTCCACCATGCTGACCAACACCCGCTCGGTGACGGCGGCTCACTGCTGGTTCGACGGCCGCAACCAGGCGCGCCAGTTCACGCTGGTGTTCGGCTCCGCGCGCCTTTTCACGGGCGGCACCCGTGTCTCCACCTCCAACGTGCAGATGCACGGCAACTGGAACACCAACAACCTTAACAATGACGTCGCTATCATCAGCTTCAACCACGTCGGCTACACTAGTGAGTATTTTTCGTACAGGACGACCAATCAACACTTTTTAGGGTTCCGTACGTCTGAATACAAAAACGGAACCCTTATAGGATCACTCGTGTGTCTATCCGTCCGTCGCTTACAGTCAATTATCTCCGAATCTATTGGACCGATTAAGTTGAAATTTGGTACACATATCAATTCCTGTGACCCAAACACAGAGGTGTGACGTGAGCAGATAAAATCTGTATAGGGGTCATTTTTGGGGGGGAAGGGAAAAATTAAAAAAAAAGAAAGGTCTTGTTGAGAAGATCTTAAATGATTTTTTTTGTAATTTTAAAATAAATAGTTTCCAAGTTATTCAAGAAAATAGACGAAAATTGACCATTCCCCCCCCCCTTATCTTCGAAACTACTGAACCTAAAATTTTGAAAAACATACAGAAATTAGTTTTCTCCATATAGATTATAGGAAAACCTATAAGAAGTCCATGATATTAAAATAACATGGTAAATCACTCAATATTGTGCGTACCAACTTACATTCGCAGGTGGAATGTGTGGGAGAACATATTTTTTAACTCCAAATACATTATAGGTAACATCGTACGGAACCCTCTTCACGCGAGTTCAGCTCGCACTTGTTACCCACTCATATTTAGATACGATCCTGTGATTAATCGTGCGCATGATCACGGACTGCGATACTCGCTTCAGTTGCTCGGCCCTCCTTGTTCCCGCTAGCTCGACGTGGCTCGCTACGCTACAGCGTTACAACAATAATTAATTTTCCGCGACATTCTGCTAAAGCTCTTTGAAATCAAAAGATATCAGGGCCAACTTCGTTCAAAATTAAATACTTGTAACGCCAAACGACCTTAAGCGTTTAAAATAAGCGTTTTTTAAAACATAATTGATTTCCATCAAAATCGTTATTGTGAGTCAACCTTACAGGATGGATAAATGTTGTTGCAAACATTTTTTTAGAACTAGTTAAGGGAAACAATGACGCTGCGTCAATGTTGCACGCCCAAAAGTGATAATTTCTCCCATTTTTATAACATTTCTCATTGCCGGATTCTTAGCAATAGGAGCAGAGCATACTGCTATTGAAAACACCGTGATATTAAAGTTTATAGCTTTTAACCTTGAAAAATGTAGTTTCTGAGATAAGTGCATACAGACAAACAAACCCTTCAACTTCATGATATGAGTATAGATAAAAGAATAATTGTGTTTCAGATGTGATCCAGCGCGCCACGCTGGCGACCGGCAGCAACAACTACGCCGGGACCTGGGCGCAGGCCGCCGGCTACGGCAGGACTAGTGACAGTAAGCATTCTGTTTAGGTTTAACTCACATGGAAGCTTGAGATAAGGGCGATGGCTTCTCACAGCCGGTACTCTGTGCGCAGATAGCGGCATCTCTAACAACCAAGCCAAGAGCCACGTGCGCCTGCAGGTGATCACCAACGCGGTGTGCCAGCAGACCTTCGGCAGCAGCGCCGTCATCAGCTCCACGCTGTGCACCAGCGGCGCCGGCGGCGTCGGCACCTGCGGCGGCGACTCCGGTGGCCCGCTCGCCATCATCAGCGGCAACTCGCGCCTTCTCGTCAGTATTCCAAATCTTATATACATATATCGCGTATTAAAATACTTTATGTAATTATTTAAGAAAACAAGTGGCATATTTGATACATGTAAACTTTGTCCTCAGATCGGTATCACGTCGTTCGGCTCGGCTCGCGGCTGCCAGATCGGCCTGCCCGCAGCATTCGCCAGGGTCACCTCTTTCGCTTCCTGGATCAACGCTAGGATCTAAACTTCTTTAATAAAATATTCGCATACAAACACGTACAGTTTGTACTTATTTCCGTCACTTGTTATCCCTTTTGTCAGTTAATCGAGATATCATCATTAAAATGTGTAAAAAGCCCCTGAAGTCCAAAGATATAGTAAACGTATTTCTCTACGTTGAGTAATAGGGGAGTTGGCGCACCACGTGATCACTTATCCGAGGTAGCACTTACTGCGATATTTCTCATAGCCATTATACATTCTGAGAAGGGTTTCCAAAAGGATTTCAGGAAAATGCATTTTAGTTTTAAACGTCATGAAATACAAGCCGTCACACAATATTCAAGAGTAAAGGCAATTAACAATTAGTTATATAAATAATAAATAAATAAATATAAATAAATGCGGAAACATAAGTTCTGCCGTTTTTAGCTAAAAGTAAGGGTTTTAAAATAGTATTTTCTAATTTTCCGCAGCAGATAAATTTACCATATTTTTGTTAAATATTCGGAGCATTCTGAGTTCTCTCAGTTGTCGTCAGTTCTAAGGGCGGCACCATCAGGAACACATGTAGTTGTCTAGAACCTACACGTGGGTACGCTAACGGAACTCAACGTTTTTGTTGTAGCTCTAGTTGCTCGCTGGGGGATGAATTTTAGGAGAAAAATCATTATTATGCACAAACTGTAATAAGGTTTTAGCAAAATTTAAGGTCATCAGTCTTCTAGTCTTTGTTTTGTATTGTTACCAACATTATGTTCTTTATTGTTTGCTGAGATACATGTTACACATTTCTAACAATACAGAAACGGCAAATACGCCAGTTAAAAATGTTAGGGACTATTAAAAATAACAGAAATAGAAATTACATTATTATTTTCGATCCGCTGCAGATTGATCCTAAGTTCTCAGACACGAATCTGAAAAGGAGCTAGTACTAGGGACCTTCCAAGACTCTCCAGATATCTGTACTTCAGAGTGATAAATGATTTAGTTAAATGTTGAAGTTTATTGATAAACATAAAAGATAATATAATTAGTTCCGTTTACATAAGACAAGGTTCTAACACCTCTTGTCTATGGGCCTTGATTTCAGCGGACTTCGGTCAATGGCAACTAATATGAAGTCTAGTAACTATTACAAAATAGTTCAATTGTTAATCCGTAGCGATTAGATAAAAAACATATGGGGAATAATATAGAAGGTCATAATTAGTAATATAAACCGTAGCCCAGCGATGGAATGACAAATTGCAATGAAGAGCGCCAACATGAGGGGTCTGGTGTCAGTGTTGGTGTTGGCGTGCGCGGCGGCGGCGCTGGGCGAGGAGCCGGTGCTGCGCTACTACCACGAGAGCGCGGGCATCGCCGAGGCGGCGCGCATCCAGCAGCTCGAGCGCGCCATGGACTTCGACGGCTCGCGCATCGTCGGCGGCACTGCTACAGCTGTGGGGACTTATCCTTTCCTGGTTCGTTCATGGTTTTCTGTTTTTCAAGCTATGCTCCAAGATTACTTCTAACAAAGTTTTCGGCGCAGGTGGGTCTGGTGATCACGCTGTCGAACGGCGGCACGTCCGTGTGCGGCTCCTCCATGCTGAGCAACACGCGCGCGCTCACGGCGGCTCACTGCTGGTTCGACGGCCGCAACCAGGCGCGCCAGTTCACGCTGGTGTTCGGCTCCGCGCGTCTTTTCTCGGGCGGTACCCGCGTCGCCACCTCCAGGGTGCAGATGCACGGCAACTACAATCCGAACACTTTAAGCAACGATGTTGCCATGATCTTGTTCGGCCATGTCTCCTACACAAGTACGTGAGCCTCGCTCTTTTCTATCAAGGGTGATAGCGCTTCCATTACACCTTAGCGTGATGCCTGACTGTCCTATGTTTCGCATTGCAGACGTCATCCAGGCGGTGGCTCTTCCTACTGGCTCTCTGCAGAGCTCCAACTTTGCTGGTCAGTGGGCGCGCGCCGCTGGTTATGGAAAAACTAGTGACGGTAAGTTTTTAATGATTATATTGTTTTCGTGGCGTCTTACACCTCGTAAGTTTATTATAAATTTTAATTTAGCACATCGCCGACGCTTGAATACGCCAGGCAATGCAGGCAATATATTTTAAAAGTTGTCATATCATTTGCAGCTGCCGGCATTTCCCAGAGCCAGTTCCAGAGCCACGTGTCTCTGCAGGTGATCACGAACGCGGTGTGCGCGCAGTCGTTCGGCAGCATCGTGATTGCGTCCACGCTGTGCACGAGCGGCGCCGGCGCCGTGGGCACGTGCAGCGGCGACTCGGGCGGCCCGCTCAGCGTCTCCAGCGGCAACCAGCGCGTGCTGGTGCGTATCGGCCCGCGCCCGCCACCGCTGTCGCGGCGCTCTCTAATCCTCATTGTTCTTACAGATTGGTGTGACTTCGTTCGGTTCAGCTCGCGGCTGCCAGATTGGGCTGCCGTCTGGATTTGCTCGCGTCACCTCATACTTATCTTGGATCCAATCACGACTTTGAACACTAAATCCTGTCATTTTCGGACAACCTGCTTTACTTTTATTGACAATAAAAATAACCTCAAACGAAATGGAATTTCATTGTAATTAGGGTTTCTTTTGGTATACATTCAGATGCAGCGTATGAAAAGAAGTTATACCTACAATTAAAATACACCTGATCCAAAATAGTTTCTACATCATAGCAAAGCATTTGCGGCAAATTTCTACATATTATACAGAAAAACAAGACGGGTATAGTGGAAATAGTTACAAACAGATGAAATTAATATGTTTTATAAAAATACTTGCTGGAATCAAATGGTCGTGTACTGCTTTCTTAAATTGAAGTTAAGAATAGCGAAGAATGTCTATGAGGTTTTCATGCCCATAGCTGGTGAAGACTTTATACAAGTGACAGCTTCTGAAACACGCTTTTATTAACTTCACTTGTAACTGTAAGAAAATCTTGGAATCTTAATTTCACCCACTTCTCAGTCTTCTGTTAGGATGAAATTTTGCACAAGCTCTGATGTCTAATGACGATAAAGATGAAAAAATAGTCTCGTGATCTAAATCCAATATGGTGAAAATGCTATTTGAAATGCGCCAGTGTGATATAGGGGGATTAGGGATTTTAATACGAACGTTTACGAAATGGAAGGTATTATTGTAAGTACAAGTACGTCGCGCCGCGGCCGTCACCGACTGGCTACACAATGTGCTGGATCAGCTCCCACAGTCAAAATAACTGATATTTCGTACAAACTTTCCGTACTATTTTTTTTTAATTAACGGTATATAATATTACGCTAAACTTAATTACAAGGTGTCTGCCAGAGCGGCTGAATCACGAACAAACAAGGTGTCAGCACATTGCTTGCTCATCATTTACCTATTTCATACAATAACAATGATGCAAAATTAAATCTAAAAATAGATTGCAGTATGAAACGTTAAAAAATCATTTCTGAATATTTTTCATTTCACATGTGCCTCTCTGATGGGGAATTTGCCTAAATTGCTATTCTGCCCTCTTCCTCTCTCCTATATTTTTTGCGTGCCCAACAGGGTCCATATTGAACTCTAACTGCTATTTATTTTCTACCATCTCTGTAACATATGGAATGCAATAAATGATTGAGTATTGAGTATTGAAACTACACATTTATTATTTACATTCAATTAATTACGATTAATTGAATGTAAGGTTTTACACGATTTCACTTAAGTATTAAAAAATAAACTTAGCTGAAACAATGACACACTGAAACTGTCAGTAGTGTTCTGTTGCAGGTGGAACGTCTGTTTTAGCCGCTGTGTGAGCTGGCTGAATACATTGACCTTGTTCGATTTTCTACAAAATATTATCGACCATTTTACCATGTAGTTTATTTACGCACATGCGGCAGATCAAAAACCAAAATATCGCACACACTACTACTTAATTATTATAATAGTTAAAACACTGTTAAACTGTAAATTTAATCAAATTGTTGTGCTTGAGCCTGCGCCTGATTGTTAGCGCCACTCTGAGCAATCATTACTCCAGCGTTTCGAGAGTTGAGGGATTAATGATGTAAAATGCGATTGCGTTGTGTGTACCTTCTTGTTTATTTTTATTAAAGCAATTCCTTGGAACTGGACAAACAGTTTTTTTATGGCAATCACTAAACCTTTTTATTAAAACCTAGTTGTTTCGGCAAACTAAATAGTGCCCAATAATCGTAATACAAGGCAGATAAAAAAACCCTAGAACTCACATATTTATGTGAAAACAACGTTTGGTGGGATATATAGCAGGACATTTTTGCAGATCTTTTGAGGACTTTCAACTTTTAGTGTATGATCAACGTAATATGTGCGTTATATTTTTTTTTACTTGCTTCAAATTGAACGTCACTGATTAGCTCATACGTGTCTCAGCGCGAGGCTACGTAGCCTATAACCTGCC
Source organism: Trichoplusia ni (assembly GCF_003590095.1). NCBI lineage: Eukaryota > Metazoa > Arthropoda > Insecta > Lepidoptera > Noctuidae > Trichoplusia > Trichoplusia ni. The sequence goes on from NW_020800217.1 coordinate 36,051, forward strand.
TCGGAGTCTGGACTACAATACAAGTAGGTACCAAGTTTGGTTAAAATCTTTTTTTTTTACTTATGCGTGCACATACAGACAATAGCCAAAATAAAACCTGTTTGCATTTTTGGCATCAGTATCGAAGTAATCTTATTTTGAATAACAGGTATACATTCTATGTATAGAATTGACCTCTCTACAGATTAATTATAAGTAGGTAATGTAGGTATAGATGTATCGCTTGCTTTTCTTAATGCTCAAATTGCTACGACAAAAGAGTAAAAATAAACCTAAGGTAAACGCTCCTAATACGGCGGTAGTCAAAATCGCTTCCTATTACGGAGGTATTTTATTTTCGCGTTTTATTCCCGTTTTATTCAGTGTAGGTAGACCGAAACCGAAACTATTTATTCTTAATCTTTTACTTTAGTACTTAACTGACGTTTGCAAGTACAGCACATAGACAACACGACAAAATCAATCAGTCTCTGTAACGTAATCGACGTGAGAGGTGTTTCCATACAAACGCGGAACAACAAAAGTAAGTACACAAATATTTAGAAACTAAGTTTTTCGTATTAAGATGCCGTTCGAGTTTGTTCATTTGTTATTTATAGCATTTTCTTATTATTACACTCACTATTTCAGTAGCTTATTTTATATATGTAAGTCAATTTTAACCAAAAAAAATAAAAATAAAATACCGCCGTAATACGATACAAATTTTGTAGATTAATCCTAATACGGTGGTATGACTCCGATATAGGAAAAGTACTAGACATGTTTAATTGTTTATAGCTTTCAATTGATTAACTTTTTTAATTAGTTTCAAGTTCAGTTTTTGCCCAAAGAATTAGCATTGCCATACAACGTGGCAATGCAGCCAGCCTTCTGGGCACGTTTCCCGACTTTGGCAGGGATGAGGATGTCTTTTTTGACGTTTTGTAAATAATGTATATTTTTCTTTTTATATTGATATAGCTTTCAAAATGTAAGTATTAGTTTAGTTTAATTTATTGTAGTAATATCAGTATTATTTGACTTCATAAAAATAATAAGTACTATTATAAAGTTCAGTTGAAATAATGATTAATCACATAACTTAGAAACCATATTCTGTGGTATGTGTTCTTAATTAGAACTCTAGTTAAATATTAAAACGTCGAGTACAAAATGTTATTTTCTGAGAAGAGGCAGCAATGGGAAGGTGTATTTTAATTTACCACAAAACATTTATTTTGTATAAATTTTAACTTGAGTTTTACAAATCTGAGCCGAAAAACTGTTAATGTTGGATTAGGCATTTTACTCTTTTGTTTATCGAAATATTTATGAGTCAGAATTAGGATCATCGAAAACATGAGTAGTTTTCCTATTACGGCGGTAATTCTTTCCAGGTAACTCCGTGTGGGGTTCTTACATCTCCTATTACGGTTCTATTCATCTATCTATACATTTAATAAATCTGTAGAAGGGTCAATTCTTTAACATTGTAAATATTGAAAAAATAAACAGCAGGGGTGTTACTGGATCGACACCAAACCCAAATATGTGATTAAAATTTATTTTGTCTGTCTGTCCGTCTGTATGTTCAGGCAACACGTGAAAAATAACTGTTCGATTTCGATGAAACTTGGTATAATTGTACCTTATTTTTTAGTTTTATCCATAGACGTCGTTCTGTGGAACGGCGGGTGCCGGGGAAAGTGATTTAATCCCTCGAATACCATTGATTCTCAACAATTTTCCATTTCAATTTAAGAAAATACAGTTTCCTGTAGCTTTATGTTACGGCATGACAATAAATAAGGCTCAAGGTAGGCCCTAGGAGTTGCTGGCGTAGATCTTGTTTTTAGACGGGCAACTTTACGTAGCTCTTTCCCGTGTGAGAAGTCCAAGTAATCTTCATGTTCAATTCCTCTCAATTAACTATCCGCCGCATTGTCACGATCACTTTTTATTTTTGCAAGTTTTTCGTTACAGTCAGTAATTTACTGCTACATGCTACTTATCAAGGTCAGAATTTCTGGGAAAAAAAATACTTATTACAGAAGGCGAGCTCAACAACAGTAGTTCAATAGAGGGAACTCTTATTTATTATAGGCCTAGCCGTATTTGGGTCCCATACATATTTTTAAGATGTCATTGTTAGAGTTACTCAAAATGGAGAAATGAAAAAAATCATTCATGATTAATTTTATTAGAGACATTTTACCTGAAAATAAAATGTTTATTAAACATACTTACCTTATTCGAAACCTAATAACTTCATACCTGCCTGGTCACAAAACATGAGGAAACCCAATGATACCAGAACGCGATGGAGTCGCGAGCTGCCTGTGGTGGTGGGGTAGTATGGTGGGAGCAGCGTTAGAGCGAGATGGAAACAGTGGTTGGCCCGTTTCCGCACGGCTGTACTAGCCGGAAATCAAGAATGCTATTCTCTCATGTTTTATTAGGTTTCGAATAAGGTAAGTATGTTTAATAAACATTTTATTTTCAGGTAAAATGTCTCTATTAAACACACTTGACCGTTATTCGAAACCTAATAAAACATGAGAGACGTGTTTGTTATCGCCTGGTGGTGTGACGCCAATGTGACAAAATGTAGTTTAAATAATAACCAATATGAAATTGCTCAATCATTCTTATTTGAATATATTAAGTATTAAGGGACACCAAATATGAGGTACATAATTATATCATACTGGTACATGACTTGATACGAGAAGTAATCACTGTGCTTTAATCTACAGGCTCAAAATGAGTAGTAATCAGATTACAAGTATTTGACCGAATCTCCCGGCAATAGAATTTTTTGAAAGTATTGGCCGATTTCCAGTTGCCTCTTGAGAGTATTTCGTCTAATTGAAACTGTTCAGTCCAATTCTTTGACGCCACCGCCGATCTGAAACTGCCTGGTGTAGCTTCAATGCCGGCTTCTTTTAGGGTCTTCTTAATCCACCCAGCGATTATAGTTCGAGTCGCTGGTTTAGGGGTCCCGCAAGTGCTTAAAAACAAGTTGTTTGATGATAATAATTCTCTTCTCGGTTGAGACAGCTTAATTAAACGTTTGATCCAGTACACTGGATCTAGACTCTTATTATCTTTGTTATGTAGGAGCTTCCAGCCTGACTGGATGCGATTAGCTGAATCCGTTTTTGATCCGTAAGCTGGCCAGAAGATTATATTATCTTCAGATTGAATGCAGTGTTGTGGCGAGATCCGGAGAAGAGTAAGGTCGTGAATGCGTCGCCCCGAGCACAGAAGAAGGATTGCCGCAGTTTGACAGGAGACCTCGTAGAAACTTACAGTTTCAGCATTCTTTTTGCTCAAATATGCAACTAGCGTATCTATATCCCAAATAGGCGGCTTTGGTTGCTTAGGATGTGCTAATGAAATTGATTTGAGGACCTGTCTCACAAGAGTATGAGAACTTAATTTATATCGGTTATCTGGATCGCAGAAGGTAGCAACCGCAGACTTGTGAACTAGAATGGTGCTCAGGGAAAGTCCGTCCACTTGATGTAAGTCAGCCAGGAATCTCGCAAATTGAGAGCCTGTTGGGTTGCGTGAATCAACTTCGTTCTTCATGGTCCAGCTTATCCATCTCTTCCAGGCTGGTTTGTAAGTGTTCAGGCTAGACTTACGCCAGCTGGACATCAAGAGGGCTTTTTGTTCTTCCGACCAATCCTTTAAAGTTGGTTCCCACCCCCACATCTCCAGACTTCGAGTGTCATTGTAGTCACGTTTTTTGGTGGGGCTCCGGTTGAGACATCCACTAATACCTTGGGTAGGTCCCTGATCGTGAACGGGGGATCTAATGCTCTGCTCTTCAGGTCCGGCCTCCAATATACTTTGTTCCACCGGGGTGCTACTATCAGGTAAACCCCTTTTGCTTTGTTCAGATGAGCTAGTACCCTGGGCAGTAGATAAGGCGGTGGGAACACCCATGCTAGCGCGTAGTTCCATTTCATTGCTAGAGCGTCGTAACACACGGCCTGAGGATCGGATCTGTCCAGTGTACAATAGCTCTGTAGGACACGTGCCCGCCGAGACGCGAAGAGGTCGATCTGCGGCGTTCCCCATTTCGAAAAAATCACATCTGTTATCCTGGGCAGAAGATGCCACTCTGGAGGGTTTTTCTGCCGCGACAGGTGATCTGCCTCCGAATTGTAACTGCCAGGTAAATGGTAGATCGTCATGTGAATATTGTGCCGATCTAAAATCGAGAACGCGTCTGCTGCAAGATTTGTTAGGGCTTCCGATTTCGTCCCCCCTTCGTTGCGTAGGTAAGACACGGTGGTCTTGTTGTCGCATTGCACCAGTAAAGCTGTCGTGCTCAGGTAATGACACCGATCTCGTAAGACCTTTATTATAGCTATGAGCTCTTTTTGGTTGCAATGTAATTTCTGTTCCATCTCTGTCCAAGGGCCTTGTAAGCTTATGTTGTCCAGCTTTGCTCCCCAGCCCATGTCGCTTGCATCTGTCGTTAAATAGTGCGATGGTAGGGGACTGTGAATGACAGATGGAGTTTTGTGATTCGCCCGCCACCAAAATAGTTCGCTCCTTGCTCTTGGACTTAGCTGAACCTTTGTATTGGGGTTTGCTTTCAGCAGTGCGTTTGCATGTTTTTGAAGCGCTCGATAGTTCAGCCTTCCCCTCGTCACAGCAAAACTTGCAAAGTTTAATGTTCCTATTAATGTTTGCAACTGTTTGAGGTTCGTTCGTGACGAATTCAAAATGTTTTTGACGTAGCTGTTCAACCTGGATGCTGTCCTTTCTGGAAGGTGTTTTTGATTCCTCCATGTATCCCACACAATGCCTAGGTATGCCAGAGACTTTTGTGGAGTTAGGACGGATTTTTTCCTGTTTATTATCCATCCCAAATGCTCCAGAAGGTCTTCTGTGATTGCGATGTGAGCTTGTAGAACTCTGGGACTCTGATGAACAATTAAAAAATCGTCGAGAAAAACTAGCGTTCGAATGCCTTGGTCTCGCAATATTTGAGCTATCCAATTCGTTATTGTGGCAAACGTTTTGGGAGCAGAGCTCAGGCCGAACGGCAGGCATGTCATCTGATACAGCTTGTCGTTGTATATTAGACGCAGGAACCGTTGGTGTGCGTGCGCAATATGCAAATGAAAATATGCCTGGTTTAAATCTATTTTGGCCAACCAGTCCCTTTCCTGGAGAAAATCCGGCACCTTGTGAATGTTTATAAGGCGAAATTTGTCGGTATGAACATACTCGTTCAGTTTCTTCAGATTGAAAATTGGCCTTGCCGTGCCGTCGCTTTTTGGCCGCAGAAATATCGTCGATACAAAACTTGGAGATGGTTTTGACTCTTGTATTACCCCTTGTGACAACATTTCCAAAATTATTTTTGACATCTGTGGTGAGTGTCTCGTTTGTAGGTGTTGGAAATTTCGGCCCAGCGGTGGCTTTCTTTTGAACGGGATGCGATAACCCTCTATAATTTTGAGAATGTAGGGCGGTGCCCCTAGTGCTTCCCATCGGCTGCGGTAAAATTGAAGCTGACCGGCACGGAAAGGCATTTGAGAGTCAATATTTTCGTTTAACTTGTTCTCTCCTATCCCGGTGGGATGAGGGGGAGTTTGGTCTGCGCCCTTTGTGGTCTTCGTATCGTCGCCCTCTTTTCGCTGATTTGCCTCGAAAGGACTGACGATTCTGGTCATAGTTGTTCCTACCAGGAATCGGCTTGTTCCCTGGTTTTGGTACTCGGGAGGGTTTTGATGAAGGGCCATATGATGTGTTCGCTGATTGTCGAGACAGGCCAGGATCGTTCTGCGGTGCAGAGTGATTGCGATCCTTAGATTTTGGCCAAAATACTGACTGCACTCCTCCCGATTTTTCGAGCAGAGCTGTAAATTTGTCGCTATCAAATAGATGCGAACACGATGGTGGTATCTTGCGTAAAGCGCTTTTGTGATACTGATCTCTCACCGAAGCTATTATTGCTTCTCTTCTGTATTGAACTAGCTCCGCTCTATGCCCACACACGAGTTGAAAAATGTCACTGGTCACTTTAGGGTACTCACCTAAAGTGAACATCTCGCTTAATTTCTCCGCAACATTGTTATAGCTCAGTTGTTCAGTCTGGTGTGCCCATGTTAGAAAATCACGCATCGCGTTTTGCATTGTATCCCTTTGTTTCAGTAGTGCATAAGTTAAACCTGAAAAAGCTTTTTCCATGTTTGCTGTAAATCTTGTGGTGTCATAGCGTCTCACTTCCTCATTAAGTTCAAGATTAGTGAAGCCTGGTTCGTAAACATACAACTTCTGCACATCCGCATAACGCACACTACTCCAGTCGGATTGCCCAAAGTGTTGGAAATCGTTTAAGTGATTCAGAAATGCTGATGACGCCCGAGGGACGGTAGGTTCCTTTAGCTTTGTCCCAATGCTGAGCTTAAATGAGTCATCACAACCAACCCTGGCATCATTACGAGGTAGTCCCGGAGTGCAAACCCCGCTAGCTTCTCCTTCAAACAAGTCGCCACTAATATTCGCGTCTAAGTAAGTGCTAGGTTCCTCTAGGTAGTATTCTCTTGGGGTACTACATTGCCGTTCGCTCAGCTTGTGCTTTAAACTAGACACTTCAGCAATTAGTTTGTTCAACTTACTTGTGTTACGTCTCTTTTTAGCTTTGTGCTTCTTTCGACGTCTGCTATTGCGACGGGCACAACTCTCACTCGATGAGCTCGAACTAGTAGATGAGGAGCTACTAACACTTGATTCAGAGCTCACTGATCGTCTTCGCTTTCTTGGTAGAGTACTTCGAATTTCTCCTACCGCGCCTTCTTTTGCTTCAGTGGCTGGCTTGTCCATTGCATCAACCAATATTTGAATCCCCTGCTTAGAGTAAAACGACAATTAACTCACAGTTATACTAAATAAGTATATCGAACGGTAACACCGTTAAAAATAAATCACTCCTTGTAGGTAGAAATCAAAACAAGATTATAAATTTAAAATAACGACTTCGTTAGAAATTAATTCGTAACCTTTTAGCAATAATTATACTATTTGTAGGTAGTACAATAATCGTATCAGACAATTATCATCAGTCTTAAAAACATCGCAGAAAAGCAACGATGAAATCGGTGGTAGGTACTTACCAGAATAACCCGAAAGCAATTTTATTCTTACAAGAAAACTTACAAGTTTGTATCACTCAGATTATTGGGTTCATTACCTATATACGTAACCGCACGACACAAAGGAAATAAAGCTGGATCAGTACTTTCCTTCTACTAGTGACCGTTCAGGTCAAAAATCAAAACGCCAATGATACCAGAACGCGATGGAGTCGCGAGCTGCCTGTGGTGGTGGGGTAGTATGGTGGGAGCAGCGTTAGAGCGAGATGGAAACAGTGGTTGGCCCGTTTCCGCACGGCTGTACTAGCCGGAAATCAAGAATGCTATTCTCTCATGTTTTATTAGGTTTCGAATAACGGTCAAGTGTGTTTAATACGCAATTTAATAGAATCAATTTTCAATAAATGAAAAGCTTACGAATTACGTTACTAACACATTAATATTTTTAAATACATATTATTTGTGCGGAACTTTAATGAATATAAGTTCTGACCCTCCGTATTAGGAGCCGTCTAACGCAGTAATAGGATCTGAGCGAAATTGTACCTCCGTATTAGGGAAAATCGACCAGACTATAAAAATATTTTTTTTAAATAAGAAATATTATCAACAGAATCATAGTCTCAACAGCAATACAACATATAAATTCCACTTTTAGCGATAGAATTTTTTTCCACCTTTAGAAATACCTACAAATGCTTATTTTTGTTTCTTACTTTCAAATGTTGCGAAATACCTCCGTAATAGGTGCTTTTACCTTAAGTATTTTAAAGATTTTTGTAGAAGTTCATTAAAATCTTCTGAACCGAACTGTAATTTTGTAACTGTAAATTTTTCAATAAGTAATCTTACACAAGTTGAATACTATTGTGGCGAGTCTTTTTTATTGTTAAGCGGTAATTTTATTAATATTCTGGAAACACAAATTAATTTAAGATAGCTGGAGGAGGGTAGTTCACTTAAACAAAATGTAAGTTTGTTCGGGGGTAGTATGCGGTAGTCACCAGGTAAAGAAGTATCATTCCTCCGATAGGTAGTCAGTATAATGAAATTGTGCAATTAGTTAAACTAACTGTGAGTGCCGAACGAGTTCGCAGAGGCGGTGTTCAACAGTAGGTAGCGACTCACTATTAGATAGTGGATACTTTTTAAATTACCTAGGTTTTATTAGATATTCACATTTGCGTGTAATTTTCGAACATTTTGGTTTTGGGACGTTTTGGGATTGAAACTACAGTCAAAACCAGTCTAAGTTGATTGATGAAGCAAAGAAACTCGTTAAAGTCCATAAAATAATGAATCTGTATTATGTGTTTTAAATCTATGTCTAGAACATCTCGTTACTTCCGAGTTGCATAATATGTGTTTTTTGTTATCTCTCTCGTCTTCGGGTTCCATGAGCAATGTGAAGAAACAGAACCGTGATAGCTAATTAAAGTCATTTTTGTCATATCCAGGTGAGATATTACAGCTTTTATATAAATATTAAAACTGCAAATTATTATTGACGCTACTAATAACTAGGCGATTACCTATATGGTTAAAAAAAACTGGTGGTTTAATATTATAGCGACACTACATTATAATGAGCTACAAAACATAAGATCTATAAATTTAACTAAATAATGGCTGCCAATTTAAGATAGCAAATATTTATATGAAACAGGAAAAATTAAATAAAAGTAATGACCGGGCATGTAATATTAACAGTGGGATATGAAATATTGTATTTTGAGCAACTATTGGGTTCCATATAAGAATACACTTTCAGATACTCAATTGCAAGAGCTGGAAAAATTAAAACTGGCCCTAATTTTAAGTATTAGGACAATATATGGTAATTTTTGTTTGTAGAATCGTGAAGTATTGAAAAATCGACAAATGAGTTGGTTGAGAAGCAAAATGGAGGCCGCGGCGCGGGTGGTGTTTACATTATATGTACCACCAACTGCCAAAACGCAGGGGTGTGAAACTAATTGCGTAAGTACGCATTTTAATATTAGGTTAGGTTAGATCTATAACCTCCTGCCTACTCCTGCCTGACCTACTGCCCAGTGTCACTTGCATCAAAATATAAGTATTGTTCATACCATACCATGTCACATAAATACTTATGTTAATATGTTTGAAAAATAGTACCTTCCTTATGAGGTAGTCGGCTAAAACACATTTAAATTTTAGTTATTATGTAGGCTAAGTCATCAAATATAAAAAAATCGCCAGTCTATTATGACGAAGACTATTTTTGGTTTCTTTCGAACGAACGCGGTCCATTCATTTTGGGTCGTTCAGACTAAAGACCCATACTTATTTAATCCTCCACTAATAAAGTTCAAATATTAGACTAATACTATTTTTGCATGCCGCAATTTCCATTATATAGACCTTATAAAATGTTGCAAAGGGTAGGTTTTTTTTTATGACCATGTGCATATTTGATTCTCAATTCAGTTAATTTAATAAAAAACCTCTTTGTATTAAATACAAAAGCTTATTCTCTGCTTTATATTCGCCGCCAAGTTGTTGCGAGATTACTTTGTCGCCGCGTTAAATACGTGACAATATAAACACGTCACTTAAAGCGGAAATCAAGCAACGTTCATCATCATCGGCCTAGCCTTATCCCAACTATGTTGCGGTCGGCTACCAGTCTAACCGGTTTCAGCAAAGTACCAGTGTTTTACAAGGAGCAGCGATATGGTCATCAATTTGTTGGTGTCAAGTAATTTTGTGGGTACCGATCACGAAATTGATTTGCCATCCAAGTGTTTTTTATGCTATTCGTAGATACTTACACAACTGAGCCGCGAAACAAATTCGCTCTGTTCTAGTTTTATTTTGGCGCTAATCTACAAAATCGAGTGTAATCTATAAAACAAGCCTTTCATGTTGATTCAGCAAGCTCGCTGACAGTTTCAGAGTTCTGGCACGGCCGATGCGCCCGCACACCGCCGCCGCGCGACGCCGTGGTATACATTACGATGTTCTGGAGCTGCTTCTAAGATTTTCAGGTTCAGTGCACATATTACTAGACTTATTACGTGTATGTTAGTAGGAATATGCTAGTTATGATAAATAGTCGGTTTTTTTTAAAGAATACGGAGCTTGTTCTCAAACCGGGTGTCTATGTTGTTAATTAAGAGTCCTATCTTAAGTGATCATAACTAGCAAATATATCCCTATATACATCCTGGGACAACTCACCCTCGGTTATCTGATCCCAAGCTAAGCAGAGCTTGTGTTATGGTAACCAGACAACTGATATATTTCTAAATACATACATATTATAGATAAATTACACCCAGACACCAGAACAAATGATCATGCTCATCACATAAACATTTGTCCTGTCGAACCCACGACCTCTGGTATAGCAGTCAGGGTCACTAACCTCTAGACAGTCTAGACCAACAGGCCCGTCAAGTCAACTCCTATTAAATGTCTAATTAGTTCTTTAGATAACCTTGCAGTAAGATATTGGGTACTGGTGATACTTATATCGACTCCACAAAGTTTGTTTTTTTTTTAAATACGAAGCCAAAACACAATGGATGGGAGTTAAGTTTATTAAACGGTGCCAGAAAAAGTATAGAAAATGTGTTATAAACGACAAACCTCTATAAATGAGATTTTTGATGTTTTTTTGACCCTGCAAAATTCCATATTTCCGACGTACGCATTCCCCCTTTTCTGAAATACACAAACGTTTTTTAATACTGTAATCTACTAGATATGGAGCAATCACTTATCACATTCACATATTTGATTGTCAACGTCAAATTTTTCTTGCAGTAATTTTGGTTCAATGTAAAAGTTAATTATAGTAATCACAATAAACTTACATTAGCGGTTAAAAAACGGCCATGGCCGAGGGATAACCAACATCGCTATTGAAGATTTAAGTTAAGACAGTAAGACCGTTCCTGTAACAATCCTTTGTCGCTTCTTAAAGGAAAACAACGGCCTGTTGCTTCGCGGCCGAATAGATACACTATTAAACATTACATTTAAGATTAAAGTTCAAGGTCTCGCTTAAAAAGCACTTCAACCCTGCAAAGGATCACCTCTTTTTAACAAGATCTTATAAGAATCTTCTTTTTTTAATGAGACTCTGTTTGTTCAATAATCAACTGCTTATTCTAGAACTTCTATGGAGTCCTACGGCAACGGTCCGGACTAGCAGCCATTACAAGGGAGTTCCAATGCACGCACATTACGCGGTATCACGTGGACACGACCATCACGAGCTGGAGCAGCAACTAAGATCATCAGGTTCGCTGCACATATTACTAGACTTACTGCGATTATATTCTAACGGATATATAATTCAGATGAACACTACGTCTGTGCAAAGCGTCTTGAAAACAAACAAATAGAATTTATTTTTTTCACGATATCCAGGAGCCTGACAAAGTGCAGTTCGAAAAGTCGATATCGCGGAAATCGCGTTGTTTTAACGTTTTCCGTAGTTTCTAGCATAGCATAGCTCGGAATAGTCGATATCAAGGTGATCCGTGAGTTTTGTTATTTCTCGTTTCTCGGGGGTTTCGTAGCAAGACTTAGGTCAGCGTAGCTCGGCGAAACTCCAAAAGTCGATATCGCTTAAATCGCGTTGTTTTAACGTTTTCCGTAGTTTCTAGCAAAGTATAGCTCGGAATAGTCGATATCAAGGTGATCCGTGAGTTTTGTTATTTTTCGTTTCTCTAGGCGCGTAGCAAGACTTAGGTCGGCGTAGCTCGGTGAAACTCCAAAAGTCGATATCGCGGAAATCGCGTTGTTTTAACGTTTTCCGTAGTTTCTAGCATAGCAAAGCTCGGAATAGTCGATATCAAGGTGATCCGTGAGTTTTGTTATTTTTCGTTTCTCTAGGCGCGTAGCAAGACTTAGGTCGGCGTAGCTCGGCGAAACTCCAAAAGTCGATATCGCGGAAATCGCGTTGTTTTAACGTTTTCCGTAGTTTCTAGCATAGCATAGCTCAAAATAGTCGATATCAAGGTGATCCGTGAGTTTTGTAATTTTTCGTTCCTCTGGGCGCGTAGCAAGACTTAGGTCGGCGTAGCTCGGCGAAACTCCAAAAGTCGATATCGCGGAAATCGCGTTGTTTTAACGTTTTCCGTAGTTTCTAGCATAGCATAGCTCGGAATAGTCGATATCAAGGTGATCCGTGAGTTTTGTTATTTCTCGTTTCTCGGGGGTTTCGTAGCAAGACTTAGGTCAGCGTAGCTCGGCGAAACTCCAAAAGTCGATATCGCTTAAATCGCGTTGTTTTAACGTTTTCCGTAGTTTCTAGCAAAGCATAGCTCGGAATAGTCGATATCAAGGTGATCCGTGAGTTTTGTTATTTTTCGTTTCTCTAGGCGCGTAGCAAGACTTAGGTCGGCGTAGCTCGGCGAAACTCCAAAAGTCGATATCGCGGAAATCGCGTTGTTTTTACGTTTTCCGTAGTTTCTAGCATAGCATAGCTCGGAATAGTCGATATCAAGGTGATCCGTGAGTTTTGTTATTTCTCGTTTCTCGGGGGTTTCGTAGCAAGACTTAGGTCAGCGTAGCTCGGCGAAACTCCAAAAGTCGATATCGCTTAAATCGCGTTGTTTTAACGTTTTCCGTAGTTTCTAGCAAAGCATAGCTCGGAATAGTCGATATCAAGGTGATCCGTGAGTTTTGTTATTTTTCGTTTCTCTAGGCGCGTAGCAAGACTTAGGTCGGCGTAGCTCGGCGAAACTCCAAAAGTCGATATCGCGGAAATCGCGTTGTTTTTACGTTTTCCGTAGTTTCTAGCATAGCATAGCTCGGAATAGTCGATATCAAGGTGATCCGTGAGTTTTGTTATTTCTCGTTTCTCGGGGGTTTCGTAGCAAGACTTAGGTCAGCGTAGCTCGGCGAAACTCCAAAAGTCGATATCGCTTAAATCGCGTTGTTTTAACGTTTTCCGTAGTTTCTAGCAAAGCATAGCTCGGAATAGTCGATATCAAGGTGATCCGTGAGTTTTGTTATTTTTCGTTTCTCTAGGCGCGTAGCAAGACTTAGGTCGGCGTAGCTCGGTGAAACTCCAAAAGTCAATATCGCGGAAATCGCGTTGTTTTAACGTTTTCCGTAGTTTCTAGCATAGCATAGCTCGGAATAGTCGATATCAAGGGTTTTGTTATTTTTCGTTTCTCTAGGCGCGTAGCAAGACTTAGGTCGGCGGCTCTTTGAAGGTGATCTTCAGAAGCGACTGGACACTTATTTCCTTGTATGTTATCAGACATTCCTCACTTCAAAGAGGTTATCATCATGGCGACCTCCTGCGACTACTGCGGGCACAGAACTAACGAGGTGAGTCATACATACATACATACACATATGTGTATGAGAATCATGGACATATCTGAGAAGTATTTTTAACTCTTACCGGCTACCATCTACTGTTTGTGTTTTCAATTGAAGTATTCAGTCATTTACATAAAAAAAAATTGCTCCAGATTTATAATATAAGTCTTTCGTAAACGATGAACATAATAAAAAGCATTTCTAATCTTCAAAAAGTACTTAAAAACAATCATATTATGTGCATCCAATTTCTAAGTTACGCAAATCTTATCAGAATTGGTCTACCCGCTTCATCGTGAAACATTGTCTCCTTTATAGGAGTATTAGGTAATAGTACGCCTTACACGACGTTCCTGATTCCGTTGTTGTGTGTGTGCAGGTGAAGTCTGGCGGCGGCGTGGAGGAGAAGGGCGTCAGGATCGAGGTGCGCGTGGCCGGACCGCAGGACTTCTCGCGGGACCTGCTCAAGGTAACACCCACCACATGGTCTTTAGTGACGGGTGGTAGGCGTCAAGTGGCTCTGGGAGCCTGTCAGGATAACTACCCGGCAACTTATTATGGAATTTAATCATACTGTCGCTAGGGATTTCACTAACATTAAAGTCACATGCACAAGAACAGTAAATGACACTCCTCTTCAACAAGTGACGTGACTCTGACTTGTCAGTTCAATACGTTTGAGGGATGCGTCAGCGTTAGCGAGGAGACATGTTCTACTGGGTCTACAAGGCCTGGTGTGTTTTTCTCCTGGTGCAAGATGCTAAATTAAATTGTACACTGTCCTTCAAAATGTAAAGACCGCCTTAGTACCACATATAAATTTTATTTTTCCCCTTGTTTTGATTCCCTTTGATTGTTACATTATAGATCTTCAATCTATTTTGTTTTATATTAAAGTAATCTTTGCCCTCAATATTTGTTTTTGAATTGCATCTTGTCCTTCCTCCGTGCGGTGGCAGTCGGAGACGTGCAGCATGGAGATCCCGGAGCTGGAGCTGGAGGTGGGCGGGCGCGCGCTGGGGGGGCGCTTCTCCACCGCGGAGGGCGCGCTGGCGGCCACGCGCGACCAGCTGCGCGCCTGCCCCGGCCTGCTGGGCGACGCGCCCGGCCTCAACCCGCGCGCCCTGCGGGAGTCAGTACACACGCACCTACTACTCTGTGATGGTCTGAGGCCGGATGAAAGGCCCATTCAACAGATCAGGGAAAAATATAAAAGTTGAAATTCGACAACCCTCGTCGCATTTTAAGTCCTGTGATCACCAATGTAACAATTTCACTGTGATCTTCATTAACGTTGCTATTAATCGCAACTATAAATTAATGCATGCAAAAAATATGTCTCCTATCGCTGAAGTGAATGATATGGATTTTTTTTAAATATTTTTCCCTGATCTGTTATCACTTGGCCTTTCATCCGGTTTCAGATTATCGTTGAGTTTTGGGACACCCTGTATAGGTACCGGCATGGATCTTGAGCGCTCGGCGGAAGACTAGAGATCGATATGCGTATCCTACACTCATGACAAAAAGATTAAAGGTCAGCGCTCGAGAACCGTGCCGGTCCCTAAAACTCGAGAACGGGTAAACCGATTTGGATAATTTAAAATATTCGTACTACTTACTCCAACAAAGGTTTAAACGGTGTGAAAACATGGAAAAGATGCGGCAAAAAAAAATCTGTAAAATAACAACGAGGAAGGGTACAACGCAAGTGAAACGATTAGTAGTTGATAGAAAATAAAACGAGACAGGTTTTGAACCTGCGACTCCTGGTTTAACACACCGATCGTTTTACTTACTAACCGAATTTGCAAATTCCTCCTATGTTGCCTCTTTGTCCCGCAGCAGGTGTGTACTAATCTCACGTCTCCCTCCCAGCCCAGGTTCACAGAGAAGCTAGACGCGGTCCTCCGCGGTGAGTTCCCCGTCACCATCATCCTGGACGACCCCGCGGGGAACTCGTACGCGCAGAGCCTCGCCGATGACCCCGAGGAGCCCGATGATGGTGAGATATTGAATAATACACTTTACAATAAACATACTAAAAAATAATACGTTATTTGGACGCAATATCGAAATTTGCGAATACAAAATTGCGCGATTTTTTTGCTAATATTCATCATCATCTCAGCCTATAGCTGTCCACTGCTGGACTTAGGCCTCTCCAGAGCGACCGGTTCATTGCTAATGTCGCTTCTGTTTATCTATACCTACAGGCAACTTTTTCTGTTAGTCTTTTTGTATATTACTAAAGATAGAAAATGTTGACCTTTTTGGACAATTCAAAAAAAAAGTTTTAGATGAAAGCAGTCTTATTACCTGAGAAACTTATTATAATAAATAAAGGTTTTATCACGACATGGTTGACTTTCATACAGTTAGTTGGTACATATATTGATGAATATATATATTGATGAAATTAATTAAAAACAAACAATCGTGAATCTTTGCCAACCTGTGGCGCACAGTTTTAATTACATATTAGTTATAATAAAGCTAATAATAAGTTGATAAATTACAAATAATAATCCATATCCATCAGGTCTCAAAATAACGTTCTACGAGCGAACATTCGAACAGAACGAAGAGCTCGGACTCAACGACATGCAGACTGAGAACTACAAGACCGACGAACACGAGCAACACGACGCCTCCGACAAGTCCGAGCAACACGAGCAGTCCGACAAGTCCGACCAACCCGACAGATAGCCGAGTTACCAACAGCCAGAGAAACGACGCTCAATATACAGACAACGTGTCCATACATACTTGTAACTTATGATAGTTTTATATCTATACAAAAGTTTGTAAATTGTCAGCGATGATTCCACAATTATTGCTGTCAATTGCTCCGTGTTTGCTTTTGCAAGATACTTAATAAAGTTGTTGCCTGTTGTTAAAATTGTTTATTTATGATGTACAAAGTGCTGCTATGAAATATAAATGATACAATGAAAAAATTGAAACCGCACACAGGCTCGAACTGGCGACTCCTGGCTGCCATACGCTCTACTAACTTAGCTACCGGGGTCAAAGACCAAGAGTTTTAATTTCTTCATTATATCAAATAAGATAATTGTATAAAACACTTTATGCCTACTGTCACCGGTTTTTTTTTTTTTTTTTTTTAAACATTTAAATTTCATATAATCTAAAATGTACACGTATAAAAAAGTAATTCAACCTTAAGTTGCAGTTAAGTGTCTTGCTGTTTACCACTTCAAGGTGTAAAGTTTTAGTTCTATGTATATTATGTAATTCTGCCATTGGAAAGCTTATTGTGAATAGTGAAATATTGTGGTGATATTCAATGTTTAATGTTAATATTTGTACTTTATTAGAACATTACTATAAAATCGTTATCGACACACCGAGCTGTTGTTTATTTACCACCCCCCCCCCTTTAGGGTAACTCCACGAAATAAGGTCAGAAGTGAATAATTTTTTTTTTTTTTTTATTATAGTTATTAATGTATTGTTTACTACTTGTTGTGCGCGACCCCGTGCAATAAGATTAATCAATTTTAAAATAAACATTTTAAATATCTAAAATCACACATTTTTAAATGTCACTACATTCAAATTTTATCAAAATTGGTCCAGCCATTTTTTTAGTAATAAATTGCATTATCATCGGGTTTAAAGCTACCCTGATAATTTCAGCCTGCTAGCTTATCGCGAAATTGAGTTGCGAAATTCAACCGGAACGAGAAACATACAAGAAAACCAGCTGTATAGATTTTTTTAAAGAAATTCCACACCTGCATGTGCTGTAGACCGACCCTTGGTAAAACCGTCTTAAGTAAGGTCAGGCTAAAGCTAAGGGAGGTCATATTAAGTAAGATCACCCTAAGTGAGTTCGGGCTACGGTAGGTTACTAAGAATGGTCATGATAAGTAAGGTCATGCTACGAAAGGTCAAGGTCAAGCTTAGTAAGTGGCGTCAAGGCCGTCACGCCCCCCCCCCTTAAGGTGAGGTCAACCTAAGTGGGGTCACCATAAGTAAGGTCAACCTAAGGTCAACCTAACTTAACTTAGCTAATGTCTAGTGAGGTCAAGCTAAGTAAGGTCACCATAAGTAAGTAAGGTCACCCTAAGCAAGGTCAAGCTAAGTTTAGTGAGGTCATTCAATGTAAGGTCACCCTAAGTGAGGTCATTCCAAGAATGGTCATGATAAGTTAGGTTATGCTACGAAAGGTCAAGGACAAGCTGAGTAAGTGGCGTCAAGGCCATCAAGCCCCCCCCCCTCCCTCAAGGTGAGGTTGACATAAGTGAGTTCACCATAAGTATTTAAGGTCACCCTAAGCAAGGTCAAGCTAAGCTAAGTGAGAAGGTCACCCTAAGTGAGGTCATTCCACGAAGGGTCATGATAAGTTAGGTTATGCTACGAAAGGTCAAGGTCAAGCTGAGTAAGTGGCGTCAAGGCCATCAAGCCCCCCCTCCCCCCCCCCCTATAGGTGAGGTTGACATAAGTGCGGTCACCATAAGTATTTAAGGTCACCCTAAGCAAGGTCAAGCTAAGCTAAGTGAGGTCATTCAATGTAAGGTCACCCTAAGTGACGTCATTCCACGAAGGGTCATTCCACGAAGGGTCATGATAAGTAAGGTTATGCTACGAAAGGTCAAGGTCAAGCTGAGTAAGTGGCGTCAAGGCCATCAAGCCCCCCCTCCCCCCAACCCCCCTTAAGGTGAGGTTGACCTAAGTAAATTCACCATAAGTATTTAAGGTCACCCTAAGCAAGGTCAAGCTAAGCTAAGTGAGGTCATTCAATATAAGGTCACCCTAAGTGAGGTCATTCCAAGAAGGGTCATGATAAGTTAGGTTATGCTAAGAAAGGTCAAGGTCAAGCTGAGTAAAAGGCGTCAAGGACATCAAGCCCCCCCCCCCTTAAGGTGAGGTTGACCTAAGGGAGGTCACCCTAAGTAAGGTCATATCAAGTGAGGTCAAGCTAAGTGAGGTCAAGATGAGTGAAGTCATTCAAAGCTAGGTCACACTACGAAAGGTCATGGTATGTTAGGTCAAACTTCATAAAGAATAGGTTAAATTGGGTTAGGTTA
>NW_020800218.1:0-21576 GCF_003590095.1 Trichoplusia ni
AGTGAGAACTGGAGATAATCCAGATAATAGTCAATTTTCTAATACATTATTAAAGATTGGTGGAGGTACCTATCCACAACTACACCAAGGAAAACTTATTTTGACGCCTGAATTATGTTGTATAGTTCAATCTCAAACACATCTGATATCGTCGGTTACGGTGACAAATATATTAAATAGGGACAATACTTGGCTCAGCGAAAGATCCATTTTAACTCCTCGCAATGATCAGGCATTTGAGATTAATAACAAAATACTGTCAAATCTACAGGGGGAAAGCAAAGTTTATAGATCAATAAATAGAATGGTCGATGAACAAGAAGCCACTAATTACCTACCCGATAGAATTCTTAAATTCTTTAAATATGCCCGGACTTCCTTCTCATGAAATTTGTTTAAAAATTGGCACTCCGATTACTCTACTCCGAAATTTAAGACCACCACAACTTTGCAATGGAACTCGACTGAAAGTAACCCAGTTGCAACAAAATATAATCGACGCTCAAATTGTAACAGGTTGCGGTGCAGGAGAAACCGTTTTTATCCCCAGAATACCCATTATATCAAATAATTTTCCGTTCCAATTTAAAAGAGCGCAATTCCCGGTATCGGTGTGTTATGCAATGACAACTAATAAAGCTCAAGGGCAGACTCTTCGTGTTGCCGGAGTAGATCTCGGTGTCAGTTGTTTCTCGCATGGTCAGTTATACGTTGCTCTTTCCCGGGTTAGCAGTTCTAGAAATCTTTATTTTCACGTGCCGGACGCAACAACTTCCAATATAGTTTAAGCCTCATGTAAATGTGATCTAAACAATATTACCAATACATTAACTTAATAACAGAAGGAGTCACACGCTAACAGATTCGCGGACACAGCTTTCTTTCTGCCAAAAGTCGCTATTACACGCGAACGAAGTCGCGGGCAAAAGCTAGTTAAGGAATAAATGTAAACTGTCATTTAATAGTGAGTAGTGTGAGGTTTTTAAATCCTAATGTTAATGTTCTAAATTCAAATTAAGTCTTCATAGGTTTCGTATTTTGTATAATGAGTAATTTTTACCCTGTATGGGATATGAAGGAAATAGGTAAAACAACACGCGTAAATGAAAAAAAAATGTAAGAAACGTTTATTTAATAACTTGTATTCCCTCCGCGAGCTCTTATTACTGCTTCCATACGGTTCTTCATCGATGAAATGAAATGAAATTAAATGAAATGAAATTATTTATTCTGCAAATAGGATATTTTTTATCACTTTTACATATCTTTTTTGAGAACGATGGAGCCGACATTTCCTAGCTGACTACCCTAAGAAGAAATGTCGAAACAAACTCAGGGGTCGCAGTCTCTTTTAAAGTCCAGACAATTTTCAAATTCGAGTGTATAAACTAATGCAGAGTATTTCAATAAATTGATAATATACCTGCATAAGGTTTATACTTACAAAAAAAAAAATATAAAAAGATTTAAAAAATAAAAACGCAAATGAGTTGCATGTTATTAAATCAAATAATAATTAATATTAACAAAAATAAATTCATGCAAAAGCACAAAAAATGTCACATACATATGTATAAGATTATAGGCAAAAGCACAAAACATGTCAATAATTATGTACACAAATAATGATAGCTGTATAAGCGAGCAGTTCAATCCCAAGCATTTTTATCATTTAAATAATCTGATATTTTGTAATATCCTTTTCCGGATAGTTTTAATTTAATAAAAGTTTTAAATTTCTTAGTCAGTAGCTTACGAACATGAATGGGAAGCTTGTTGTAGAAACGTATACATTGACCCATGAACGAGTTGCTTACTCTATGGAGACGAGTAGCATGTACGGCTAAATTATGTTTGTTCCTTGTATTCATTGAGTGGACATCGGACAATTTTACAAAGTTTGATTCGTTTTTATGAACAAACATTAAATTCTCAAATATGTACTGTGAAGTTACAGTCAGAATGTTTATCTCTTTGAATTTCTCTCGGAGAGAAACTCTTGGGCCCAAATTATAAATAGCGCGGACGGCCCTTTTCTGAAGCACAAAGATGGAATGAATATCTGCACAGCCTCCCCAGAGGAGAATCCCGTACGACATAAGGCTATGAAAATAACTGAAATAAACTATTCTGGCTTTATCTACATCAGTTATCAGTCTAATTTTTTTTACAGTATAGGCGGCTGAACTGAGCCTGCCGGATAACTTCGATGGCAGCAAAGTAGAAACGGACATCTACATTTTTATGAAAATGCTTTTTTTACAAAAATTAGCTTATATTAATCCTACCTACAAGTCAGTATTAATTTTTTTTCAAAATTCATTATAATAAAGAAAATTTGACACGTAAATGAAGACATCTACACTGGATTTTTAAAAAACATCGCAGTAGAAACGGACATTTGAATTTGTCCGCCTTTACTTCGGAGCTTTGACAGATGAATGAAACGTCAACAATGACATCAGTCAGTTGTCACATTCTAGCGCGTACCGGGTATGTTTTCGTGCGTTTTCGTGCGTACCTAATCGTTAACGTTTTGATCTCGTTTTTCCTCCTATAAGTAAAAATAAGACAGTAGTGTTTATGTTGCTAAATTTAAAATATTGTTCTGTGTTTCTTTTTTATTTTATTTCAGTTTGATATTTGCCTATCTGCCAATGATACCTTTGATAATAAATAAATCATAGTATTATATTGCGTTTTTATTTACAATAATATATTTTACGTGATTTGGTAACTAAATAAATGAGTTCAACTGATAGTAATAGATGGAGATAAGTTGTAGTTAACTCATTTATTGATAATGTATAAACTGTTAAATGCAAAGTAAATAAAGACATCTACAAAATTTGGTCAAAAAAAGGAGAATACTGTTTGCATGTTGCTTAGAAGATGTTCTATAAATATCCTTAAATGTATTACAGAAGATTATTATATTACTTTATTAGATATTTTAAATATTTTTCACACGTATAAACGGTTATCAGGCAGATGTCTTCTTCTACGTCAATGTTTTTTCAGAGTAAAAAAAGACATCTACATTATTTCAGTAAAACAACGATGTAGCGATAAAACCTATTACACAATTCATAAAGAAGGTTATTTTAAAGCATCATAGAAAATTTCAGGTTAATCGGTTCATAAATCGCAAAATAACCACGCTTTTAAACTAAATCTGCTCTCCTGTAAAGTTGCGATTTTGTAGATGTCCGTTTCTACTTTGCTGCCATCGACTTGTTTATGTGAGGGCCCCACTGTAGTTTGGCATCAACAGTTATGCCAAGAAAGACAGTGGACTCAACAGGGTCCAACTCTAGCCCATTCAGTTGTACGTTGGTTCTTAATTGCCTTACATTCGGCATTGAAATTTAATTAATTTAGTCTTACTGGGATTTAAAAGAAGATTATTTATATTGAACCAATGGACAACCTTTGCAAGGGCAACATTAATTTCCTGAAAGTTTTGAAGCTGACGCTTAATTTTGAAAACAAGAGATGTGTCGTCAGCAAATAATAAAATCTTGTGATTATCCCTTACATGATAGGGTAAATCGTTAATATAGATTAGAAAAAGAAAAGGGCCTAGTATTGAACCCTGCGGAACGCCCATAGTTACAAGAGCTCCTTCAGATTTTTTGCCATTTACATCTACTCTTTGAACTCGATTTTCTAAATAAGAGCTTAGTAGGCTAAGAGACTTATTTCTAATGCCATAGTGATGCAGTTTTCTGATTAATGTATCGTGACAAACACAATCAAAGGCTTTGGACAAGTCACAGAATATACCTAACGCATCCTGTGAATTCTCCCAAGCCTCATACACACTTTTGAGTAACTCCACACCCGCATCAGTAGTAGACCGACCCTTGGTAAATCCAAATTGTTTGGAATGAAAAAGATTGTGTCTATTGAAATGTCTTAACATTTGGTTCAAAATTAGTTTCTCAAAAATTTTGCTCAAAGTGGGCAAAATTGAGATTGGTCTAAAATTAGTTGGATCGGTGGTACTTCCTGATTTGAATAATGGAATCACTTTACTTAACTTCATTAGATCTGGAAACACACCGGAGGCGACACAAGAATTGAACACTATTGCTAGGAATGGGGCAATCGATTTAATTATTGAGGATATAATATATACAGAGAGTCCCCACAGGTCGGCAGTTTTCTTAACTTCAATATCCTTGAATGATTCTAATATTTCTTTGGCGCTAACAAACGTGAATTCAAAATCTATGCCGCACTCCTGTACACAGTCTTGGAGTATCGAGTATGCGGAGCTGGAAGACGACAACAGAGTTCTGGTTGTTAAGATCGGGATATTTGTGAAAAACTTTTCAAACTCCGTTGCTACCTCCATATCCGCTCTTACATCTACATCATTAATTTTTAAGTGGAAATCTGTATTCTTAACTGTACTTTTTCCTATTTCCGCATTAATTATATTCCACGTAGTTTTAATTTTGTTTCCAGATGTTTTTATCTTATTTCTAATGTGTATTGATTTTGCTGAGGCACAGACTCTCTTGAACAGCTTTGAGTAACGCTTTACATATTCTTTAAAATAATCGCTGTGATTAATTTTCTTTTCATTATATAGTTCAAACAATTTTAGTCTACTCTTGAAAATACGGTGTTGCCCAATCACTAAACACTAAACGATCACTTACAGAAGCTGATTTAGAAGTAAAAACCTTCTTAAACTCTGAGTTAATAAGATTAAATAATAAAGTGTAAGCTTGATCTGGGTCACTGTGATAGGACAAACCAGACAATTTTTGGTCTAAGTTATTATTAAAAACTTCTAATCGATATTTATTAACAGGAACAAAATTTACAGTTTTCCTTTGACTTTTAACACTCTCTTTAGGCAACTTGAGTAGCTGGCCACAGTGATCAGAGTCTAGTACATTAATAACTGAATAAGAAAACGGCTTAATGTTAGTAAAAATATTATCTATACAAGTGGCACTAGTGGCAGTTATTCGAGTTGGCTCAAGAAATGTGTTGTACAAATTATATGACTTAAATAATGTTATGAATCTATTTACAACATGAGCCTTTTCTAATAAGTTTATATTAAAGTCTCCACAGACAGCAATCGTCTTGTTAGTGTTAGAAATTTTAAATAATACATCTTCCAGTATTTTCTCAAATATATCATATGATGCACATGGGGGCCTGTAAACACTCAATACAACAAACCGCTCAAGCTCAATACATGCTATCTCAGCAACTCGCTCAACAGACAGACTCACAATATCACTGCGTTCTTTAAATTTAAGATTTTTCCGAACAATAATTAATGAGCCACCATGTATCAAATTATTTCTGCTGAACGAGCTGGCCACTTGATGGTTATTAAAGCTGAACATGAACTGATAATCTCTTAACCAATGCTCTGTGATACATATAATATCAATCTCATTACAGTTCATGAACAACTCCAACTCCAATTCCTTACCCGTCAAGCCCTGAATATTCTGATGAACAATACTTAACATATGCTTATTGATTTTACTACTAACATTTAACGAGCTTGACAGATCACAGATAGAAATTCGGCTATCATTGCAAGAGGTTGACTCTATTGTCTTAATATCTAATTTAAATTACTTGGAACAAATTCCAAGGTTGTATCCACTAAGCTACAATCTATATGCTCAATAGGAGCAGTGTGTTTAGCCAAGCAATTGGCTTTATTCAAAATACAATAAGATAGCGAAATTGCTACCTGTCCCTTATAATAATTAGAAAGATAATAATTATCTTTAGTCCTAAAATAATTATTACTAATGATTACATTAGTGTCAATAAATTCAAATTGTTTATTATATAAAGATAGTGTATGCAACTTCATATTGCATTTGTTACTAATATTTTTCTCAGTCTGTGACAATCCCTGACCATATGGAAAAGCATATAAAACAATTTTTTTAACATTTAACTTTATTAAATTATCAAAATATTTCATTAACATATTTACACTAGTGTTACCTCTTCTCCCAATTAGTACAATTATAGTAGTTGATGGACTATAGTTGCCCGTTAATACTTTATTCATTATTTGTTTATAGTCTGCTGCAGGCATGCAACAATTGATCACCTGAGCACCTACATGTTCATACAGCTTATGCGACATGTTTTGTCCAATTTCATCGCAGAACATCATAATTTTGTTGTTGCTATTTGTACATATATTATTATTACAATTAATTTGTGTGACGAAGGAAGTACTGGGGAGACTGTTACACAACTCCACAGGGTGAGTGTTGGGTGTGAAACACTCCAGAGATATAGCTGGCTGTGAACGGCCTGGCTGACCAGATTTACAGTCCGGTGTTTGACTGTTTACAAGGGAGTTATACATCCTCTCATTCTCACTACACAGGTCCACCAGGCCATTCATTGCCAGTATGTATTCCCCTATTTCCTTTTGTGATGTGGTATATTTTTCTGAAATAGTACTTAAGGAATCCCGTAAGCGGAGAATCTCTGACTGAAGGTGTTGTATATCAGCCTCATATTTTATTTTGGTGTTCTCATAATTTGTTTTAATAAGATTACATTTGTTTATGTTTCTCAAATTATTATTGAAATGGTTTTTATTTTTGTTAATAAGTTTTTATGTTTTCTTTATTAGTTTTTTAATTTTTATATATTTCTTTAACTTGTTTTTGCTACATTTTATTTGTGTTATGTGTGACATTGATGTTAAACTGTTATCACAAGTCAAATCAATAATTTCATTTTGTTTACAACTATTTCTGTCATTGCTACCCAAAAGTGAGTTGGCAGACGGAGACGAACCAACCAGTTTATCAAACAAAGCATGTGTGTGCTCTGTCTGAGTCCTCTGGCTGGCTGTGTCCAACGCGAGGATGGTGTCCTGAGCGACACTCAGTCTACTCTTCAGTTCAGCGTTGTGCCTCAGGGTTAAATCAAATTCATCGCTGCACTGGTCAAACTGATCAACTAATAGCTTAAGTTTGTCCCTTTCTTCGGTGACATTTACTAATTGACAATGAAGCTCTGCCATCTCACCTTTGAGTTTGCTATTATTATTCAAAATTTGTAGTACTTCTTTCTCATTGTCATCTTGTTCTCTTTGCAACTCCTCACACAAATTCTTATACTTATTTAATTCTTGCAAATTAAGTTGGAGTTTTGATTCCTCCATGCGAGCTGCGCCTCTCCTGGTCATCACCCTGTCCATTTCAAATAATAAAAGGGACAAGTGGCAACCAAGAAGGAGGTTATAGTAAGATTCTATGAGGATATGCAACGAGGGAGTGCAAGTGTACTAGCAATTGAGCTGGCAAAACGTACCTTGACACAAATAATGCTCGAACTGTGATGATAAAAATAATATTAAACACTTACACACAACTTTATGATGACAATGCACTTTAAAATGTTCGTTACAGTTTAACTTGGTTTGACAGCGAAACTCGTCACAACTTTAAAACACTTTATTAACTAAAGCGGATCAAATCACGACAAAATAACACTGCCCGACCTATTCGTAATATATTTTGAGCATGAAAGTAGTATTTAAACTATACAAAATACAAAATTACAATTAAAATTAAATAAATTAATCGGGAGAAGTTTTGTTGACGTCTAGTCAACAGTGTTGCCACAGACCAAAAAATCGGATGAGAGTCACGATCGCATGTTGTGGTATATTATCCCATTCCTCTTGGATTGCATTTTGCAGCTGGCTAAGTGTTTCTGGGGCTGGATCTCTTGCTCGAATTCGTCTCTTTAATTCATCCCTAGATGTCCAATGAGATTCATGTCCGGGCTTCTTACTGGCCATACCATAATGGAGATACCGACTTCGGTAAGATAATCTCGTACGACGCCCTCGGTGTGAGCTCTAGCATTGTCTCGCATGAATATGAAGTCGTTGCCAATAAAATGTGCATAGGGCATCACATGAGGTTCAAGACACTGTTCGATGTACCGATGAGAGTTTAGTGCAGGCAGCCGTGGCCCAGACACAAAGGCAAGTTCTGTCTTACCGTCGGCGCTGATTCCTCCCCAAACCGTCCACGAACCGCCACCATAGCTGACCTTTTCTTCATGGCAGCATTGTGCAAAGCGTTCTCCATCTCTTCTGTAGACCTTGTTCCTTCCGTCGTTACCATACAGCATAATTTTACACTCATCAGAAAACAGTACTTTGCTCCACTGAAAATATGACCAAGTTAGGTGCTCGCGTGCAAAGTTAAGGCGCGCTCTTCGATGGTCTGCAGTTAATTTCGGCCCATTCGCTGGCTTATGCGGTGCCAATCCGCGTTCCTTCAACCTTCTTCTTATTGTAGAGTCACTTACAGCTACTCATCGTACAACGCGAAGCAGGTGCTGCAGTTGAAAAGCGTTAAGGCGTAGATTTCGTAAAGAAGTTGTTACAATAAATCGATCATCTCGCTCAGAAGTGACCCGATTCCTGCCAGATTCTGAACGGCGCGTGAACGAACCAGTCTCCCGATAGCGTTTGTAGACTCTATGAAGAGATGATAAGCTTATCATCTGTGCAGTGCACTGCAGTGCACTGCAGATGCAATCTTGCAGCCACAACACGCTGACTAAGTCCAGAATCCAGCAATGCCACCACTTGGGCGGCTTCTGCGGGCGAAGTATCCATATGTTTTAGAAAAAAAAGTTTTTTCAGACGTCCCAAAGTCACAGTAAATGAAATAAGAAACAAAAAGTTTAAAGACAAGCGCTAATTTTTAGTTTTTAAACGAGAAACGTACCAACCCTAAATACACATTTGTCTCAAAACAGTGATTAATTTCATTTATAGGATAAACAAATCAAATTTTAATTTCGAATTTTGATTTTTTTCTTCTTACTGTAATGACCAAACTGCCAGCTACACAATAATGTTTTTTTTTTCATGGAATTAATTCTCTTTTGTAAAAAATTAGTACAAAAACAATAAAAACGAAAGTGATTCGATTTTTTTGATGAGAAGTGTATAATTAATTATCTTTACGTTCAATATTTGCACAACAACGCCGTCTGGTGGAACCCGGCGGAAGCAACTGAACGGCGCGAACATCGGGACTGTTTCCGGCGGGTGGCAGCGACATCTCCGTATAACTCTCTGCTTTAAAAATAGTTTAAAAATATAATTAGTCCAAATTAAGACTCAAAACTGTGTTAAAACAATGTGTTAGTATATAAACAATACGTACAAGTGTTGTCTTCAAAATAAATAGTGTAAAAGGTGAAATAAATAATAATAAACAAAACTGTGAACGTGCATAAAAAACAAACATTATTAGTAAAAGTATACATTTGTTTAGTAAGTGTTGACCTGGAAAACCATAATAAAGTGCAAAAAAGACAATATCGACAAAAAACAATACAACTGTGAATTTCAGAAAAAAAACCAAAATTTTAAAAAACAACGCATCATTAACGAACTCATAAAATTCAAAAATCTGCCAAAGTAGAAGTAATTGCTAAATTTGACGATTTAAATCGAAGCATCGATAGCTAAGTCAGATACTAAGGCAACTTACATGCGCGTGCCGTGAGTTCGCGCCCCACTATTTGCATCACTTTTTGAATTTCGCAAAACTGTTGTTATTAAGCGAGAAGTCATAAATAACACCAAAATGGATAATGAGAATGTTACTCTGCGCAAATATAGAACTACAAATGATTCTTTGAATTTATCATTCATATCTACAAATTCTGACCACTTGTCAAATAGTCTACCCAATCTTTCCACGAGACAAATAAGCAAAGATGCCGAGTATTACGAATAAGAAATTAAAAATTTAAAGGAACAGTTAGGAATAGCACATTCAGAGATAGGAAATATTAATATAGAAAATAACAACTTAAAAATGAAATTGATTGAGCAAGAACATACCATCAAAGAATTAAAAGAAATTTGCACAAACTCGCCGTTAACCCCCAAACCGAAGAGCACACTCAAGAAACGTAAGCGAATACAGCTAAATAAGACTTTATTAAACAACAGCAGTAATGATCTTTGTATGAAGTCCGACGAAGAAAAGGATAATTATCCTTTTCTTCGTCTAACAGAAACCGTTCCAACCTCGAAGGTTCATAAACCTACACAGGAATCAGATAGTAACATAAAAATATCATCAAATAGTACACATACACATTCAAAACTAAAAGTGAAAAGCGAGAACAACGTTTTAAACATGCAAGCTGTCCCTAGAGTATACAGGGTGTAAGGAACACCGTGACTTTTCCGTGGGACCTGAGTTCTAGACATGATTCCAGACCCCCCTGCGTTGGAATTTTTCATCGGTCTTTTCATGAAAATTGCAGTTTTTTTTCGCGTTTTTTTAATTTTATGTGTCATAAAATCATTTTTCCTACGTATTTCAATAATATTTTCATAAAAAAAATCATTATTAAGCCGTTTTCACAAAAAAAGGCAATGTAAATGAAACACTAAAAACTGCTCCCGATCAGCTGATTCGTAAAGGTACTCGTCGGTCATCGCTCTCTTGCAAATCTAACCGAAAGTGACGTCAAAACCGAACCAATACTCATGAGCGACAAGCGTAAGAGATAGCGCAACTATTGCGCGCGCACTCGCACGCATTATTCGTAATCCTGCCTACTATTCCTTTAAAAAAAGCCGCGCGCTTTGTAGGCACCGCTAGCCGCCTTTGTCGACACCGCCAGCGCGTCGCCGACACCTACAGCGGTATCGGCGAGTGACGTACCTGTGACACTGGATAAAATAGTACATCGATTTTTGTTACACGGGTTCCATGTTATAAAATAGAAAATCACCTTCTCAGCGTTTATCAACTTATCGTACTACGAAATTTATTAAAACCTTTTATTATTAACAGTTTGTTATTGTTTAGAATTCTGTAGTTCTAAAACATGTTGTTATAAACAATAATTTATTTTTTCTAAAATTAAACTCTGTTTTGTTACTAATATCCATCATCTACTAATGAAATTCCTGCCTAAAAATCAAAAGTACATTTTGTGATTAATCAATTTTAAAGGTTTAAGTTAAGTACTTTATTGTCAAGAATAATTTTACGATATTCACTTCGACCTCATGTAATTTATCGATAAAGAATCATAGGTACCTACCTAGGTCCAACACTACTCAAAAGTAAAACCGAAAGTTCGGCTTTTTTCAAAATAGTACCTATTTTTACTCAGTTTGTTCCTTACGCTAATCGAATGTGCAAGTGCAATCGGGTTATTCGCGGACTAATTATCGTGTAGGCACACAATTTTATTGTGTTAAGTGATATAAGTGCGTGTGTTGTGTGTGTATTATTTAAATTACGATCCTAGTAGCTCGATAGGTTATTTTACCGCCCGGGAGAATGGCAACATGCTAATGTGTTATGGCGAAGCACGTGGCAATGCAAGTCTCGCGATGAACATTTACTGGACGCGGTACTTTTTGCCCCGGGTTTAGCAGCAGATTTTTCGCCGCGCCGAAATTTGTGTGCACGTAGATGGCGGACATTTCGAAATTTTCGAACCTTATCTGGTTAGAAGTGAGCGAGATTAAGGTAAGAGTAGGTTTGATTTAATAATACACAAGACACAGATTGAAGTCAGAATAGTGTAAATTGATAGGTATTTTTTTGTGATTGTTTTTCGTTACATCACAACATTTTTATAAAATGCGCGCGCGTTTCGAATGTTTCGATCGTGTCGCCGAGTGTCGCCCTCCTACCACATTACAGTTCGTGTAAGTACGTACGCTGAGCGTAAGGATCGCGCGGTAACCAATTCATTGCGTGCTCAAAAATGACTAAATCTATAAATATTAATCTCCGACGGTAGCGACTTCTTTAATATTAATTAACACGTTATTTTAAAGTCATTATGCGACTTTGGTGGTACGGTGTTCCTTACACCCTGTATACATATTGCTGGAGGACATCAAATGTCTGGTTTGGCGTCAAGATTGATTCGATCGCGAGTAGAAACGAAATATGAAAAATACAATATATCGTCTGTTATAAAACCGAATGCCACGTCAAAGGAAATTCTGAGTGTTGGATGAAGTGTTGTCACGGTGTGGAACAATCTATGGATAACTTTTTGATACTCAGTGTTGGTGAGCATGATGTAAACCCAAACGAATTAATGTATGAATTGATAGCTACTTTGAAATCTCTACAAAATATAAACATTATAATTGTCAATATTATTAGAAATAAGTCATTAAACGAGTTAATGCTTGATAATATGTTCAAAAACATTTGTCATAATTTCGAAAACTGCAATTTTTTAAACATCGATTCGGATATAAATTATAAGAGAATTGATTTACAAAATGCTTGTCACAGTATCAATTATATGTTAGATTGCAAATATTATAAAAATAACTCTTTAAGTCTGCAAAACTTGGAATCCCGCGAAAAAAACCACAAAAAGGGACTATTCCATATTATTTCCCTGTTACTCCTAAATCTCACAATATCACAATTATAAATAAAGATAAGTTTTTTCTATAATTCATTAAAAAATTCTGCAGACACTAAAAACAAATCACATACTGCTACATTATTGTATCAAAATATTGCAGGGCTCTTAAATAAATTAGAAGAAATTGAAGGGTCGTGGGGCTCTTGGGACCGGGACCGCGGTCCCGAATTCCACCTATCAATTAAATACTTATTTTTTAGTAGTATTTGTGGACCGCATAAAAAAAAAGAAGTTAAAGTACAGTTCACAAAACAATTCTTTAATAAAGTTACAAAATAAGTATGTACTTTCATAATTATTTAATAGGACAGAAAAAGACAAGTGTGCATAATAATATTTGCAGGCAGGTAGTGCTATCTCTCTCCCACACATCTAGTCTATCTCGCTTCATAGTAAAGCATCACGGGTTGCTATTTGACCAATCACACCCCTTTGTCAAGGTTAACGAGTTCTAATAACAGGAATGCTTATCTAAATGAGCAGTCTTCGCGATGCATCTTTAAGTGTGAAGTGTGACAAACGAGTACTTAGTGTAAGTGCTCGCAGTGTTTTAATAAAAAAAGGTAAGTGTATGTCATTTCTTTTTAATTTAGAAATAAATAATTTTCTGGGGGTGTGCATTAAGTGACCTCTAAATATAAATAAGTATATACATATTATTATTACATATATATTTATCAATTTGTAAAAGTCATGTACCTTATTACTAAAGCTCACTCAGTGCACAGTATCTGTTGAAAATGTATTGAATTCGTTACGTAAACAATTAAACATATTGAGATTTTACCACTGTAACAGTGTTTAATATATTTATTACCTTTTAAATAATTATAAATGCGAACATAAAAATATAATGTAGATTATTAATATGTTTTTGTATATTTTAGTTATCCACACCTTCAATATGGATGAAAATCAGCCATCGACATCGAAAGATTATTATCATACAAACGTCTCTTTCAAAATCAAAGATCAAATTTTGTTTAGAAACGATTATGAATATTTACGTAAGAGAACAAACAAAGATGGATCAGATTTATGGAGGTGTCGAAAAAAGAATATTTGCAACGCCACTATAAAAATATTAAACGAATCAATTGTCCACGAAAGTGACAACCACACTCACCCTCCAAAAAAATATATCAGAGCTTACAATAGAATCTGAGATGAAGCTATGTTTAAAAAATATACAGCAGAATGTTACAACACCAGTGTCAACTATTTTTGAAGAGACTATGGACAGAATAAAAGACGCAGGATTGGATCTCGTCACACCAATTCCATTATTTGAAAACCGCAAGAAAACATTATATAAGAAAAGAAATACGGCATTGGGAGTCAAAAAGATAGAGTTTCAAAAAGCAGTGGATATCGATATTCCTAAAAGATATGAAAATTTATTATTTGCGGATTATAAACACAAAAATAAAAGAATTTTGATTTTTTGCAATGAAGAGATGTTGAAGTACCTATCCGAATCTAGCCACTTTTTCATTGATGGCACTTTTAAGCTGTGTCAGAAAAATTTTTATCAGCTGTACACAATGCATGCAGATATTGGAAGTAACAATTCTTTTGTCAATGTAGTTCCAATACTATACATACTTTTACCGGACAAAACCCGTGCAACTTACGAAATTCTTTTTTCATTGATCAAGGCTCGTATACCTCAGTGGAACCCATCGAAAATAAGTATGGATTTTGAAGTATCCGCTATATTAGCACTGCGAAGCATTATCCCAGGTGTGAAGATACTAGGTTGTCTTTTCCATTTCACACGATGTTTATGGCGAAAAGCGAAGCAGTTGGGTGTAACCAAATCTAAACTTGGAAAAGTACATGTAAAGTTGTGTTCAGCACTTGCACATCTCCCGCAACATTTAACCAGTGAAGGATGGCTTTACATCATGGAAGATTGTCCGAGAACCAGTGAAATAACATCATTTAATGACTATTTCGTCAACACGTGGCTAGAAAACGATATTTTTTCAACTTTATGGTGTAGTTATGGCGAAGATCACGTAACTAATAATATTGTCGAAGCTTGGAATAACCACGTAAAAAAATTTTTAAAACCAAAACCAAATATTGTGCAATTTTTGGAGGGTATTAGAAAAGACAGTATCTTTTACTGGAAAAAACTTCAAACTTCCACAAATATTTCCAAAAGATCTCCGGAAAGTAAAACGATTAAAGAAAAGATCATACTGACATTACAGGAATTGTTTAATCACCAGATAAGTGTTGGTCATTGTCTTGAAAAATTAAGATTTTAAAGCTAATAAGTAACACAATTATTGTCAATACTTATGAGACTGATGCAAAGTTATTTTATACTATCGAAATGTTTATTATTAAGTTCGAGGCTGTTGATTATATTCAAATAATTATTAGCATGTATGCGAGACTGATTTTATACATATTAATAGGTAGCGGTTTTATGTTGTTGTTTATTATGCTGTTGATTATTTTTAAGTTAAGACAATTGTCATTATTTTATTAGAGCAAAGATTTAAAAGACTGCTTCCGGGTGCTAACTAAGGCTGTAAAGTTAATTATTATTTTGAACGTTAAATTTAGGTAAGAGGTTGTTACGTGCAATTGCGTGGATAAAAACATAAATGTTTTTTAATTAAATTGATGTATTTAATTTTAAAACATATTATGTTTCTATAATTATATAATTACAGTTCTTAATGAGTACCTACATATTTTTTTATTCGAATAGAAAGCTGTGATTTTAGAAATAAAAGACAATTTATCATTTAATAAAAATAGTTTTATTTATACTAATTCAAAATTATTTGGTTGACCGTACTTTCGTAAGACTTACTTTACTTTTTTATTTGTGGTCCCAAGATACTACTCTAAAATAATTATTGTATCTATAGGTGGAATATGGGACCGCGGTCCCGGTCCCTAGAGCCCCACGACCCAAATTGAAATGTGTATGAATGAGTTTATAGAAAATAAAATTCCAGTTCGTATTATCTGTCTATCGGAAACTTTTGTCAAATTAGGTGATGAATGTAACATTCGCCTATATGGCTATAAGTTAGCTAGTAGTTTCTCTATCTTAGCTGACCAGAATTTAGATTGTAAGCCCATCAATATTTGTAACACTTTATCATGTGAAAAAACATTCGAGTGTTGTGGTATAGATATTCCGTCATTACAATGTGTGGTCATATGCGTATACAGAATACCGTCTTCAAATATAACTACTTTCTTTGGTAACCTGGACCTTCTTATATACAAATTAAATTTAAAAAAAAAAAACAAAAGAATTATTATAGTATGTGATATAAATATAAACACCCTAAAGAATAATAATACATCATCCCAACTAAACCATTTTCTTCAAAATCAAAATTTAAAATTACACATAAAGGAACCTACGCGCATGGAATCCTGCATCGACCACATTATCAGTAACATAAAGGATGCAGTAGGTAAAGTTCATCAATTATATTTATCCGATCATAACACTGGACAAAGCCTAAATTTTCCGATTAAATACCAAAAGCCAAGTCCACAGTACATAGTTACAATGAAAACCGATTACTGCGATGAAAATGTACAAAAGTTCAAAGAATATCTGAGAAATTTATCATGGTCGGAAGTACTAGATTCAACTGATTGCAACCAAGCATATGAACTGTTTCACGAAGGCCTTTAAAATGCTTCATGACTTATGATTCCCTATAAATAGAATTAGAGTAAAAACAGGTATTAAGTCTCCAAAATGGCTAACAAAAGGTATAAAAAATTCTACTAAAATAAAAAGAAGTCTTAGATACCAATGCTATAAAAAAAATGAAAAGGATATGCGGTTACGTTATATAAAATATGATAAACTATTGAAGAAGTGTATTGTAGAGTCAAGAAAACAAATAAATACTAAATATATAAATAAATTGTATCACAATTATAGATGATCCGGAAAAAATTGCTACTAAATTTAATGAATTCTATATAACTAAAACAAATAAAATAAATTATATAACGCCAAACTATACATTAATAGATAAGAATAATTCCACAATCTTCCTCGCACCGTGCTCTGAAGATGAAGTATGTAGAAAAAGCAATTACATCTTTAAAAAACACTAGAGCAGTAGGTTATGATTGCATTTCAACAAGTATTATAAAAGCATGTAAAAGCGAAATAGTGCCTATTCTATGTCAGCTGGTAAATCTTTCTCTTTGGCAAGGGCTGTTTCCAGAAAAATTAAAGTTCTCAGTTGTTAAACCATTGCACAAAAAAGGTGACGATGACGAAATGCAAAACTACAGGCCAGTTTCCTTAATTCCAATTATTTCCAAAATTTTTGAAAA
Source organism: Trichoplusia ni (assembly GCF_003590095.1). Classification (NCBI taxonomy): domain Eukaryota; kingdom Metazoa; phylum Arthropoda; class Insecta; order Lepidoptera; family Noctuidae; genus Trichoplusia; species Trichoplusia ni. The sequence goes on from NW_020800218.1 coordinate 16,813, forward strand.
CCTAAATTTTTAAACCTAAAAAAATATCAAGCGTATGTACGCTTGATATTTTTTTTAAATAAACATAATATATCATCAGAAAAACAGAATGGATTCCAAAAAAAACAAATCTACTACGTTAGCCGCATTTTCGCTTATTAAAAGTGTAACCGAATCGATCGATAAAGGAAGCGCGTTTCAGCAATATTCTTTGATATGTCTAGCGCGTTCAATTTCGTAGATCATAAAATTTTAATACAAAAATGTGAACATTATGGGATTAGAGGAAATGCTCTACAGTGGATTGAGAGCTACTTAAGTAACCGGAAACAATGTGTTGAGATTACTCACATTGATAGCAACTTAAACTGTACCTCATATAGATCGAACTACGAATTCAACAGATTTGGAGTTCCCCAGGGGAGTGTATTGGGACCGCTCCTAGTCTTGATTTACATAAATGACATTCCAAAAGCAACTAAACACAAATGTACGTTATTTGCAGACGACATATCAGTTATCGTACCGAATCCTAACAATGACATTAATAACTATAAAATAATACTAGAAACTACAGTAGAAAATATAACAAAATGGCTTGCTGAAAATAACCTTAGCGTAAACATACATAAAACTAAATTTATACAATTCAGAAACTACAATAGTAAACATCAGAACTTAAAAATAAATCACTGTGGGCAAGATATAGAAGAAGTAAATGAAACTAAATTTTTGGGTATATTATTAGACAAACATTGTAATTGGAAAGCCCAAATTAAAAAATGTGTGTACACGTGTAAACAGATTTGTCTACGCCCTTAGGAAAATAAGAAAATTAGCAAGTGACAAAACGGCTTTATTGGCATACCATGGATATGTGAGATCCGTTCTAAATTATGGTATTTTGTTATGGGGAAATTCGACGGATATAAATCGGGTTTTGATTTCTCAGAAAAAATGTATACGAGCAATATGTGGGGTGGGGCCACTAGACTCTTGCAGGCCATTATATAAAAGACTAAAAGTCCAGACTATTGTTGGTCTATACATTTATGAAATCGCAGAGTTTTTTTAAAAAAACATTGCTATCTTTTTGAGAAAGCGAGTCTAAATAAAAAATATTCTTCAAGGGATCCCACCAGATCGGTTGTCCCAGGTAAATCCACAACTCTATTAAAAAAAAAATTCAGTTGCATGGCAATTCAGATTTATAATAAAAGAAGCTGTTGCCCGCGACTTCGTCTGCGTGGTTAGAAGATATAAGTTATGACTTTTTCTTCGCTCCTATTGGTCGCAGCGTGATGATAAAAAGCCTAAAACCTTCCTCGATGAATGGTCTATTCAACACAAAAATAATTTTTCAATTTGAACCAGTAGTTCCTGAGATTAGCGCGTTCAAACAAACAATCAAACAAACAAACTCTTCAGCTTTATATATTAGGTTATAGATGCCAACGATATCATCGCTACGTTTTATCGATTTTTAATTTCTCGCGCGGAGATTTTAATATTACGATAACTCATTACCTATTAACTTTTTTGATGTAGTTTAAAAGGCAATTTTGTTCTATATTACATGCATAATATATCTAACTTATTTATTTGGATAAGGATTAATACTGTATTGTTAAAAATAGGTTCGTAAATAACCCATAATTTTACTGTATTAAGAAAACACATAAAAATGGTTATTGTGGGTTATCCTTGGAAGATAGACATATCCCACCGCGGACTTTTTTGTAGATCTATTAAAGAGGTACAAACCCGCCATACATTGTTTTGTTGTAACTCAAAAGGTTTTGGCAGCGTTCTCGAGGAAAGCTCTCGAATGGCTTAATTTTTACCGACATGTTTAACTAATAAGGTTGTAATATCGTCAGTTTACACAAAACCTAAACTTATTATACACTAAAACCTTCCTCAAGAAGTGCTCTATCTATTGTTGAAAACCGCATAAAAATCCGTTCAGTACTTTTCTAGTTTATCGCGAACAGACAGACAGACAGACAGACGCGGCGGGGGACTTTGTTTTATAATATGTATATATGTATTGTTTTATAATATGTATATATAAGGATTCACAGACATTTCCGAGAAATGACACTAACAAATTTTAAAATTAAATTAAAAAAATGGTTCATTGACAAATGATTTTATTCTATAGCTGAATTCAATAATAAAATGTCATGTAATAAAATAAATATAGATAGTTATTTGTAAAATATTGGTGTTAAATTGAAATTTATTATATATGTTTATTTTTTTTAGTTTGTCAAATATGCTCTGAGATTTTGTTAACATAGTAATCATAATTTAAATTGTTACCCCACATACCTAATAATAATGGTCATATAAAATTTTTGCATGCCGGTTAAACGGCGAGACATGTGGAACACTACCTACTGTACCATCTTTGTAACAACATACCATGTTTCTAGCAAATAAAATTTCTTATTCTTATTCTGCATCGTGTGCGCACTGCGCTGTGCGGCCGGCAACGTTCTTATTCGAAAAACACTATTGTAAAAACTTAAACATAGATTTATATTTAATCTTAAATAAATTACTTCATTGAAGACATCCCTGCCTCCTAATCGGATAGAAGATAGGGATCAGTTTATCCATAAAATGGTCCTTGACGAACCGGATCTCTGAAGAACCAAGTGGCCACGTGAAGGAGCGTTACATCACTGCAGCATTGGTGAAGAGGATTGTCCAGGATTGTCAGCAAGTCGCATCCGGTCAGGTCACAGAATATTGTTATTTTCACGCTTTAGTCGTTCGTTGTGTTGTGCGGCGCCGCGCTGATGCTGAGCGGGAAACTGTAAGTACTCGTGCTTTCTATAATCTTCCAAAATGAGTGACGATGAGTGTGTTCAGTTTTTATCACTTCAGGATCCCATTAAAATAAGAGAAAACTCTAAATCTCCCCGTTTAGGTACTAGTACAATGTCAAGTAAACGTCTCGCTGACTTGAAAAAGCAGTGAGGCACGCTGAAAGGCAAGTTAACGTTATTTGAGAAGTATATTTCAAAATTAGATAAAATAGAATTAAATTCCAATAGTAAAACTGAGAGAATTACGAATACAGTCAGCTTGCACTATTTTTCAAAATTTTAATAATATTTAAAGTGAAATTGAGCAATTAGTTGAAGATTCTGAAATAGCAGAACAATTAGAATACCGAGAAACATTTGAGCAGAAATAATTTTCTATTATGGCTGAAGCGAAGTGCTTAATGAACCCTACCAACAGTGAAAACACCCAATTTGTATCTCATGTAATTAGTAATCCGGTGCCTATTAAGTGGCCAGTAATTAAGCTACCTGCCTTTGATGGTGCATTTAATCAGTGGTTGGAGTATAGAAATTCGTATCTAACCATGATACATAATCGCGAAGATTTTAACGATATACAAACATTTCATTATCTAAAATCGTCTCTCAGTGGTTCCGCCTCTCATGTAATTAGCGCATTAGAATTCACTGCTCCAAACTACTCGCACGCGTGGGATTTATTAGAAAATAGGTACCACAATAACCGTTTATTAATACAAAATCATGAAAAAGCGTTATTTACTGTTCAGTCACTTTAAAGTGAAAATTGATAGATTCAACATTACGTAATTTACGTGCACTTAAGTCGTTAAACGAACCAACCGATTCTTGGGACACGTTAATCGTTTATCTAATAGTTTCTAAGCTTAATCAGTCTACAGAACGCGAGTGGGAAACTCATAAAGGTTCCCTATTGTCTAAAAATGATTCAAATAACATTAAATTAGATGACCTACTAGAATTTCTTAGAAATCGTGCCGATATGTTAGAAATGATAAAGTCAAATAATGTAAAAGGTGTTTCATCGTTTAAGCACAACAATAATGATTCCAGTAAGTCGAGTTACAATCAAAACAAAAGATACTTTAATAAATCTAGCAAAATAAACTCTCAACCTCTCACACATTCATACGCATCTAATTCCGCTTATAATAAATACAAGTCGGATAATAAACAAAAACGTGTTTGTGTTGACTGCGGCGGTGATCATCACTTGTATTCATGTCCTAAATTTTTAAATAAGTCTGTGCAAGATAGATACGTAATTGTACTAAATAAAAAACTTTGTCAAAATTTTGTCAAATTCGTACCGATAGCCATTTGCCAAATGAATGTTCATATGGTCCATGTAAATTGTGTAAAAGGAACCATAATACGTTGCTTCATTATAATAATATTTCTAGTGAAAGATTAGGTATGTCCGCATCTATGCCTATTTCGCATCCATTGCCGAGCGAAGGCAAATCAGCTGATACCCAAGGACATTCGGAGCGTAATGTACTCACATGCAGTGCCGCGGTACAACCGGTTTTGTTATCGACGGCACTCATCGATGTTCCTGATTCAAGTAATAATTATCACACAGTAAAAGCATTTCTTGATAACGGAAGTCAGAATTGTTTTATTACAGAGTCGTTATGTAATCGTTTACGTTTACCTATTATACAGTCCACAATTCATATTTCAGGTGTAGGACAAAGCATTTCAAAAAGTTCTCACACCCGCAAAGAAAATATTCGTTCTAAAGTTAATGATTTTACTACAAATATCCAATGCTGGGTGCTTCCTCGTATTACATCGAAGTTACCCTCGTTACACGCTAAATGTCAGTGCATACTGATACCTAATCATATTTCGCTCGCGGACCCTACGTTTAGTGTTCCGTCGGATATCGATATTCTCTTAGGAGCTGGGATTTGTTAAATAATAACAAAATGAAGCTTAGTAA
>NW_020800219.1:0-43529 GCF_003590095.1 Trichoplusia ni
TTATAGCTATCAACCATTAAAGTGTTTCATTATTTTTGTCTTGTTTTAACAGTATAAGGTATAGGTATATAAAAAAACACAATTTAAACACCTTTTTTTATTACAAATCATTTATTTCATATAATACAAAATACATTTAGCATTATAAATTTATGCATATTTACCTTAAATTAATGCATTGCAATCTTAGGGTGAGTTGCATCATTTAACTATAACGATTTACACTTAATTAAAAGACTGTTTTATGATGCCCCTAAGGCAAAGTTTTACAACCATCTTCCATTATTAAATGATGTAACGGTTTACTCACGCGTATTTATCGGGGTAGCCCGACTAGTTTCGGACCCAACCGGAGTCCTTAATCATGAGCAGACGCGGCGGGATCGCGAGTCGAACGAGTTCGACTTGCGAATTGAATCGAACAAGCTTATTAAGTTTTTGAGTAACAATATTATGATTTTTCGACTTTATAATACACATGTCATCTCTTAGGCTTTCATTGTATCGTAGGGCGCGTTTATATTTTTTAATATCTAGTTTTTTCGAGGTTGAACTTTTTACCCCTTTTGCTTTGATACCTGAAGAAGCCAGTGAGCCTATATAATATAATTTTGCTCTTAAACCAACAAACTCGGATATAATATCACTACTCATTTCATCTTTAAAAAATCCAGGTATTTTAGAATTAGCTTTATGTAAATAAAATTGATTCCCATTTTCAAAGTTGCTTGTATCGAAGTATTTTATATTTTTTTTCATGTCCTCATGAAAAAATTCTGTATATATTAAGTACAAAAGGCTGTCTGTGTCAGTATAACATAGTTGAATACGATTTTGATAAAGACCTTTCATCGCAGAGTAATGAAAAGAATACAAATGACTCTTAGCCAATTCCAATATTGTGAAACCAATGTAAATTGGTCGATCAAGCACGATTTTCGTTTGCTGTAACTGAATTGCTACTAAAGAATCAGAAAATATAGATAAGTTTTTGAAATTTGGAGCACTTACATATTTTTCAGCTCCACAAAGTTTATTAGTTTTATTATAAATATATTTCCATACATTTACTAGTTTGACATCTACTTGTTTTCTTTTATTTTCAATAGTTTTTCCAAATATAGAGTTATTTTGTTTCTTAAAAAAGTCTCTTTCGAAATCGGAAGACGCTTTTTGTCTGAGAGTAGTATTCAACAGGATATAGGGAGTTAAAAATGCACTTTGTTCAAATGATAGTATTCTATATATCTTAAGTAAAGTAAGTCCATTTTTTATACATTATTTTAAATGAACATAGTGAATGATAATTATATTTATGTTTATCATAGAGATTAGCAATTAGTTTAGCATTTCTGCTACCTGGTGGAGCAAATTTTTCAGAGGCAAAAGGTAAATCCATATGCGCTTTGTGAATTTTATTAGGATACTATAAGTCAACTTCTAAAATAAATCCAGTTTTACTATCATTTAAAATATTCATTACATTAAAATTATTAATTTCATCTACGTTTACAAATCTAAAGTTTCGAGTAGGAAGCGGTTGCATCATAGCATAACCATATAAATTTACACAATCAAGATAAATTAAATAGCTATCAGGTTCCTTATTGTTATAATTGGGAAGGTATTTATTATTTGCCTTTGCATATCTTAAAGAACACTGAGCAAGGCCACCCCTAATGCCTTTTTCTAGTATTTGATACATATATTATTAAGTCCAAATTAATTTTGGTATATAATAACATTGCATCCCAGCTCAATGAGGGAGATGATACATAATAACAAGGATCAAGGTTATAATATTTTAAACTCATCGTTCTAAACTTTTCAAAAACATCACACAATAGTAGAACATCGCATTTCAAATATAAGTCTGTGTACTTCCCTAAATTATAAATATTAAATGCATTCCATACTTTTAATGCATGATTATAATCTTCATCTGAAATAGATTGGGATGTGAGTTTATTATAAAATTTTGATGAATCTGGCAATTCAGTTTCTTTATACCGATGCCATGAATTGATGTAGTCATAACAGTATACACCTTTCTTGCATGCTAAATTAAATAAGTAATCATCTTTAAAAAACTCTCGTACATTTTGAAAATCTTCCGTTTGCATAGTTTTTATTAGATTTTCTAGACTTAAACTTAAAAGAATCTATAAACTTTAACTGGGCTACATTTTTTTTATCAATCGGGATAAATTTTGTGAACGAAATATATTTTTCTTTGTTTTTTTGAATGAGATTTATACGACCGCGAACAGGTGAAAGCTCCTTTATAAACAAATGACAATCATAACCAGAAAGATTATGAAATAGAATAGGTATAAATGGGCAAGATTTTGCATTTAAATTACATGTTTTATGTGCTGGTCCTCAATACATTCCTGTTAAATGATCATGATCTGCAAAAATTGAGTCACTATTATTAAATGATTTCTTACATATGTGACATTGTTTAGCATTTTTTAAAGCAGTTTGTTGATCTTTGTTTATTATCATGGGTTTTATCTCGGACAATACTTTATAAAGTCTTATTATATCCTGACTTATAGCTTCAATGAATTTGGATTTGGAGCAGTCTGGCCCCCTATATGATCTAAACATATTTAATTCAGGTTTAGACTGACAAAAAATGAAATATCCATAGCAACTTGCCTCATGGATTTGTATATTCTTAACACACGGGGACTTATTTTTATCAGAATATTCCCGTAAAAGATTTTCGAAATCGCAATATATAGCAATTGGAACTCTTTGAGTCCTATTAAAATTTGAAAACCAGAGTTTTGAGTTTTCTTCGGGAAGTGTAGTCTGCACTCTTGCACAGCTATGATTCAATTGATGTTTCAAAATACATGAAACATTCATCACATAAATATATTTTAGACTTATGTTTTGTAAGTTGTCTGTGTACAAGCTTACTTAAATATTTAATTAAACAGAAATGACTTTTACCGTTATTATGGATATAAAGTAAATTAACATGAAAAAGCTTTCTTTTTAAAGTTTTATATAAAGGTCCTGTTACATAGTCATTCTGTTCCAAACCATAGATGTTAACACTAACGTTTGGATTTAAGTCTTCAAATAATTTTATATCGTCTAAACGGACTGGAAATGTCATGTTTGCTATGTTTAACACTTTTGAATAGTGAGGATATGATTATACTTTATTTGAATTATTCTTTGCTGGGTACAAATAAGCTACAATGCTCCAAAGAAAACAATAATTGTCTTTATTGACTATGTTTAGACATGATTTTGTATTTTGAATTGACTTAGGTAATTTTAAATAAGAACCGGCTCTTAAAGGACTGTATTTAACAAAATTAATTTCTAAATGACTTATAAATTCAATCGTCCACCCTGACTCACTTAGTTCGAACTCTGAACATTTATTTAATACTAGCTGTTGCCCGCGACTTCGTCCCCGTGGGTAGAAGATATAAGTTATGATTTATACCTGCCCTGTTTTTTTCACATTTTCCATTGTATCTTCGCTCCTATTAGTCGCAGCGTGATGGTTTATAGCCTAAAGCCTTCCTCGATGAATAGTCTATTCAACACAAAAATAATTTTTCAATTTGGACCAGTAGTTCCTGAGATTAGCGCGTTCAAACAAACAAACAAACAAACTCTTCAGCTTTATATATTAGTAAGTAAGTAAGTATAAGTATATAGAGTATAGAAGTATAGATATAGATTTTTTCCGCAAATGCTTGATAAGTGGATAATATATCTGTGCTTTGAAGTATAATTGTATGTCTCGTGTTAAATAATTTAAGACTTAATTCGTTATTTTTAGGTAAATTGTACGCAACAAAAAGTTCGAAATTAACTTTTAAAGAAACATGTTGTTTCAATCACTCTTTGATTAGATAGCAACAAGTATCTGAAATTTCATTTAAAAACTTTTCAGGAGTAATAGTAAAACTTCGAGGGGTTATTTTATAACTGACTATTTTGTTTTTAAAAGCACAAGCTATTATAAGAATATTATCAAATTGAGTTTTTATGAGGTTATTAGATTTATTTATGTTGGTTTTTTTGTGAGAAGAATAATTGTGAACAATATTACAAGCTTGACAGAAAAACATTTTGGATAATTTCAGAAAAGCTTTAGGTAGGTATTTCTATTTTTTTAATAAGAATTTTATATAATTTAATTTTGTATTGTTTTTATTTTTAGGTTTTAATTAAGTTTTTTAAATTTTATCTACTAAGTAGATTCTGTAAGAGAGCAATGCATTTATTAATAATGATTAATACAAAAATACATAGTTGGAAGGTGTATTTTGAAAAACTTATGAACGAAGAGAATGACTGGAATGGTATACTTCTAGAGGCACAGGTTAATAAGGGATTGGTAAGAGAAATTTGAATGGAGGAAGTAATGACAGCAGTTAAAGGCGTGAAAGATGGTAAGGCTTTGGGACCGGGTGAAATACCAGGTGAGGTATGGAAGGTGCTAAAGTATGAAGGATATGTGTGGCTGACTTTGTTCTTCAATAAGTTGTTGCATGAAGAAGACATCCCACAAGAATGGTGTACTAGCTCGCAAGTGCCCATCTTCAAAAATAAAGGTGATGTTTAAGATTGCAACAACTATAGGGGGATAGTGTTAGAGAAAAGATTGAGAGAAGAGAGTGAGATTACTGAAAACCAGTTTGGTTTCATGCCAGGTCGAGGGACAATAGATGCCATCTTTGCACTTCGCCAACTGTGCGCGAAGAACAGACGTGCGCACAAGACTTTGCACATGTTATTCATTGACCTCGAGAAAGCTTATGATAGGGTGCCTCGTGAAGTGTTATGGTGGGCTATGAAAGAGAAATGTGTGCCTGGAAAGTATGTGGAGTTAATTCGTGCTATGTACAGGCAATCCTGTACATACGTCCGATCGTCTGCTGGCAACTCCAACCAGTTCAGTGTGGCAGTGGGCTTGCACCAAGGGTCGGCATTAAGCCAGACATACAGGAAGAGGCACCCTGGTGCATGCTGTTTGCCGATGACATTGTTCTGGTTGGGGAAAATGGACCCGAGATCCAGAGCAGATTGGAGGTGTGGCAACAGAAGCTGGAGAGTGTTGGCTTGAAAATCAGCAGAACTAAGACAGAATACATGTTCTGCGATTTCGGCGGTCTCTCCAGTCCTGAAGCTATAAAGCTTGATGGTGTGCGCCTTCCAGTCTGCTCCGACTTCCGGTATCTTGGTTCATTTATTCAGAGCGATGGCGAAATAGATCGGGCGGTTAAGCACCGAAGTAACGCAGGATGGATGAAATGGTGGCAGGTAACGGGAACGATTTGTGACCCCCACATTCCCCTTAAATTTAAGGGGAAGATCTATAAGACCATTGTCAGACCTGCTGTTTTGTATGAATCAGAGTGCTGGGCAACAAAAGGGATGAATGAATGACAATTGCATGCAGTAGAGATGAGAATGTTAAGAGGAATGTGTGGTGTTACGAGAGCGGATAGAGTAAGAAATGAGTATATAAGGGGAAGTTTGAAAGTGGCACCGGTTACAGAGAAACTACGTGGTAACCGGCTGTCATGTTATGCGGAGGAATGAAAATCATGTAGTCAGGAAGGCGTTAAGCATGGATGTGGATGGATAAAGGGAAAGAGGACGACCAAAGAAACGATGGATGGATTGTGTGAAAGACGATATGGCTGTAAAGAGTGTTTCTTGTGAGATGACGGCCGATGGGAAGGTATGGAAGAAGATGACATGTTGCGCCGACCCCAAATAAAATAATTGGAATAAGGGCAGGGGAATGATGACATAGTTGGGTTATAATATGGTTATAAAATTTGTATAGTATTGATAATATGGCTCAATATAAAATAATGACAATTAAAAAATTAAAACACATTAAACAATTAAAAAGATTTTGGGGGTACAAAATTGTCTGGATGGAGGAGAAATCCTCTTTAACTGTTCCAACCAACTGAGTAACCGCCTTCCAAGTTGGATTATCGTCATTCACTGCTGTTTTGAAACATAGCAGTGAATGTTTCCAACGGTCAGTTGAAATAGCCTCCAATTCCTTGCAATTCGAGATGCGGACCTCAATATAAAATTCTCCTCGTCTTGTAGGGTCACTTTGGATAGTGTAACCAGAACCCACTCGCCGAGATAGATAGCTCTTCAACTTTGCTACTCGAATTGGTTCACATGGCTCTTCCTCCTGGAAACAACAAAATAATAAACATAAGTCAATGTAACAAATCAATGTCTCGAAATAAATACCTAATTTTACCATAATTTCATGATTCATGGTAATAGACAGACCCAATTAATGTATTGGGCACAAACCGACGATTATTATTTTGATAATAATAATAATATCTCTGGATATAAGCATTTATAATTTTTTTAATGTATTTATTTCGGCTTAGCACATATAAATTAAATCTTATAGATCTTAAAAAGTATAAACCGCTCGAAACTCGAAACAAATTTTAAGTTATTAGGTAGATGCAAACTTTTGATAACATTCATAACATTGTCCTTTTTTCCGTGCAGTTAAACTTCATGCATCTGCTATAAAATTGTTCTATAAAGTTGACCTAATTACACTTGGTTAGACTTCATACTTATTAGTATGTAACTATGCTTTACACCGCCACATAAAAAATACATTGCTTTGTTTTTCTACATTAATTATTAAATAACATTAAATTTAGTGGTTTCTTAGGTTTACGCGAATGTTAGACATTGAAATGAAACTACTTTTACGGATTCTATCGCGGTTTAATTTTAGATTTTAGTTCCCGACGTTTCGAAACCTTTGCAGGTATCATGGTCACGGGCAGACTGAGATGGCGTTCGTCTTGACAGAAGATGTTGCTCGTTCTACCTTCATATTTTCATTAATTATTTGTGGTCCGACCTACGCAGTATGAGCTCACTGTGTCTTGATGTCTTGCAGCGCTGCTGTTGGGTTTGGCCTTGAGTTTATTTATTATTGGATCCCAAGTAGGTGATATCTTCCAGCCATCTTCTCTATTGAAATTAGGGTGTTTTTTAATCTCAATAGCCTCGCGAAACATCCTAGGTAGGAATTTGGATTCTTTAGCGAGGATCTGTGGTTGGTCAAATCTAATATAATAAAATAAAAAAAACACCTAAACTGTACGGGTTGCCAAAGATACACAAACCAAACGCCCCGCTACGTCCTATTGTAAGCCAAATCGACACACCAACCTACAGATTGGCTCAGCACGTCGCGAAAACACTCTCACCACTCAGAGGCAACAGCACAGCGTTTGTGAAGGATTCATACCACTTTGTCAATGAGATTAAACATCTACATCTTCATGACAATGAAGTAATGGTTAGTTTCGACGTACAGTCCTTGTTTACATGCCTACCAGTTAAGGATTGTATTGAAATTGTTTCCAAGAAGCTAGCAGAGAACAACCTACCTCTAGAATATGCACAACTTCTCGAGCACTGCCTCACATCTGGCTACCTCCTGTGGAACAATAAATTCTATGTACAAGTAGATGGTGTAGCGATGGGCTCGCCTGTATCCCCTGTAGTCGCCGATATATTCATGGAAGACTTCGAGGAGACAGCCTTAAAAACAGCTCCTTTCACTCCCAGGTTTTACAAAGGGTACGTAGATGATACTTTCACAGTTTTACCATCTAGTCAAGTAAATGCATTTTTAAAACATCTCAACTCCATCAATAACAAAATACAATTCACTATGGAGTTGGAGGATAATAAATCTCTTGCCTTCTTAGACATATTAGTTAAAAGGAATCCTGATCAGACCATAAGTCACACCGTGTATCGAAAGAAGACCCATACAGATAGGTACTTAAACGGTGAATCTCACCACCACCCTAAACAGTTAGCTACCGTGGGAAAATCTTTGTTTCAGAGAGCACACGGACTCTGTGATGACAGACACCTTGCCGCTGAGCTTCAACACGTCAAGCAAGTACTGCGAGACAACAAGCTCCAATTTCCACGGCCCCGTCACAGTAACCGAGTGAAGCCGGCCACTGTTGATCGTTTACCTGCTGTACTACCATATGTCAGAGGAGTGACTGACAAGATTGGTTACATCCTGGAGAGAGCTTCAATTAAAACATACTTCAAGCCGCCCAAGAAGATTAGCCAGTCCTTACCATCCGTCAAGTGTCACATACCTCTACAAGATGCAGGAGTATACAAACTAGATTGTGACTGCGGCCTCTCTTACATCGGTCAAACCAAACGAAGCATAGGGACCCGCGTTAAGAGCCATTTCACAAAATGATTGCGCTCAAGTTTAGGCAAAAGAGTGCGTCATTGTCTTTGTGTGCGTAGCGAGTCACACGAATGCAATATAAACAGTGTAACATGAGAGTCAAGACCGACGAAACAATCTTGAGCGGTTATTGTAATATGTTTTGGTAAAAATTATAGATTATGAAAAATTTAATATTTTATTTAGCGTAATGCGTTTGCACATTACGCTAAATAAAATAAACAAAGAAACACTGATAGGTATTATGTAAAATACTTATAGCAAATGATACTTATAAAAAAATGGTAAAATAGAACACGGGGTGGATGTACAATGGGGCCGGTGTTTCCTTGTCGTCTACGTCGAATCAAATACAAAAGTGCTACCCTCTTCCATGCGGTTTAGACGGTTTATCATTCTAAAATGCTAAAAAATAACTATTAATTTCCGATATCTACATATAAATCAATGTTAAATATAAATAAAGAAAATAAAATAAAATATAAAAATAAATATATTTAACCAGACAACTGATATACCTACTTACTTATTACAAACAATTAATAAAAAAATATATAATTATTTTACAAAAAAAACACATCTTAACAATATGTGAAAACAAACAAAATCTAAATTACGAAAAAAAAAAAATGCAAAGCGGATCAAAATTATGTGGTCGTAGTATAATATTCACTTTATTTCGTGAGCGCTCGGAAATCGGGACGACGGAAAAAATTGCACAGGTCCTTCCGCGACGGGCGCTCGCGCCGTTCTGATCGGTGCACACTTACGTTTAGTAATTTATTGTGATTTAGACTGATGTTAAAATTGATATTTTGACAAAATTTATGCAAATATTGTCAAAATAACTATAGGGTTCGATTGTCTAAAGAACATAGATTATTTTGGAATAATTTTATTTTCACAATTATTTCGTATTTCAACCAAAAAACACGTATAAAAAACAAAATAAAAGTGAAAAATTGGTCGAAGAATTTATTTTTTTACTCATTAATGGTAATAAAATTCAGGAATCTATTTCATTAAACAACTACAAAAATACATGTCTGACCCTGTATGTATTTTTTTAAGTTTCATTTATGAGTATTATTGATAGATTCAGGACTCCGAAGTTGACTCTGCGGCAATTTTTCAGTAAAATGGTTGTGGGAGATGCGTCATTACAAATAAAACAAAGCGATTTTAGTAAATGTGTTTCATTAAACGTCAATATAAAAGATTAACCTATATTTTATATTCGTTCAATAAATTCTAGATATTACCTAAGGTGGTAATAGAGAAGCTCAAAGTCTTAACAATTCGGGAAAAAATGTGAAATGGCTCTTAAAGAACACATAGCTGACGTCAAACACCGCCACTCAACGAAGTCTGCAGTCGCCGAACATGCTGAAGGTTCCAACCATTATATTAGATTTGACCAACCACAGATCCTCACTGAAGAATCCAAATTCCTACCTAGGATGTTTCGCGAGGCTATTGAGATTAAAAAACACCCTAATTCAATAGAGAAGATGGCTGGGAGATATCACCTACTTGGGATCCAATAATAAATAAACTCAAGGCCAAACCCAACAGCAGCGCTGCAAGACATCAAGACACAGTGAGCTCATACTGCGTAGGTCGGACCACAAATAATTAATTAAAATATGAAGGTAGAATGAGCAACATCTTCTATCAAGACGAACGCCATCTCAGTCTGCCCGTGACCATGATACCTGCAAAGGTTTCGAAACGTCGGGAACTAAAATCTAAAATTAAACCGCGATAAAATCCGTAAAAGTAGTTTCATTTCAACATTAAATTTACCTCGGAATCAGGGATGATGGCTCGTTTTCTCTTCCTTTTATCAGATGTACACTTAGAGGCAGGCGCAGTCGTATGATCAGCCTCTGATTCAGACTCACTTCCGGCAGCAGTCGAAAATAGCTGTTCTTGCACTTGTCAGAAAATGCTACAGACTACGTTAGTGATGAGAGGCCAGGACAGCAATATAAGCTTTGTTTTGACTGTTTTACTCATGATGTAATTTTGACATTTGACTAATGAATTTTACTACAGGGAAAATGAAATAATTAGGAGAATAATTAGGAAACAAATATGTATCTGAATATATTTTATTTCTGCAATTTACTGTTTACTAAATGTAAATATAGTTGTAGTCTCAAGGTCTATTTTCCATGAAACATAATAACTGTATATTTTAATTATAACAAGGTAAGGGGAATAGACAACTACATAAGTGATGTTGCCATTCCTACTTTTATACATAACACATAATGTACATAAAACATAATAATTGTATAATGCATAAAAAACACATCGTCATCATATCATAATCAATAATCAATCAATTAATAATAAAACAAGAAACTTAACTTTGATGAGAAGTGGTCCGTTCCGTAGTCGAAGCTCAACTAACTGGCGACGCATCGTCCATCGCTTTTATACTGTATCATCTAAGTCAATTGATAACTAATAACAACATCCGTTAAAATAAGTTACATTTTAAAATTACTACTAACACTTTAAATTATTATTTTGATAATTCATAGTTTGTAATTAATATTTAATATTTTATTAATATTTAAATAACCGACATAATAATATTTCATACCGGAAGTTCTGTTAAAAAGTATCTATTTGAATCTTTGAGGGTAGATCAATTGACAATTTGAATCACGTGACACACATCACATCAAAAGAATTTTACAGATACTATCACGGCCATACTGACATGTACTTCGTTCTCGAAGTACAAATTACCTTACATGAAATGATCAACATACATAATACTTAGTCTAATACATTTTTTACATTGTTACCGTCGATCTTTTCACATTAAGATGACGAAATAACAACGGTCAGTTGTTTTAGACATTAATCTAGCCCCACACCTGCTGCGCATGAGACAGGCTAGAACAAAACAACTAACTTCAGCAGTTCCAATTACACATTCATCATAACATGTGGTGTTGAAGGAAAACAAATATTAAAAAAATAACAGTTTAATTAAATATGATCAAATATCCATATCGTTCTTAACAAATCATTAATTATAATCACTATATGACACAAATACAATTTGTAAACTTAAATCTATATAATTTTAAACATTATTCTCGTCAACCCATACACCTGGCCATAATCTCAATTTATCTTTAGCTATGGTTATGTTCCTTAGGAAATGAAATCAAATGAAATGAAATTATTTATTCTGCAAATATGATATTTTTTATCACTTTTACATGTCTTTTTTGAGAACGATGGAGCCGACATTTCCTAGCTGACTACCCTAAGAAGAAATGTCAAAACAAACTCAGGGGTCGCAGTTTCTTTTAAAGTCCAGACAATTTTCAAATTCGAGTGTATAAACTAATGCAGAGTATTTCAATAAATTGATAATATACCTGCATAAGGTTTATACTTACTGATAAAATAATACAATGTAATTCCACCTTTATGCATAGAAATGTATTTTTTGCAGTTGGTAACACTAGCTCTAGTATTCTGAGACTGAAGTAAAAAGGTTGACGTTTAGTTAAATAAATCACATTTCGTTGCAAATATAAAACTGCTTTATTTATTTATCACAACAGGTTATGGGCCCAGGCACATAACTCGTAAAAATAAATAAAGTAGGAAGTTAAATTTACTGTAAAAATAATACTCGCGAATCGTTGGCGGCAAAACCAAAAGTGAGGTTATATCTTTTGCGCGGCGATCGGAGTGGAAAGATACTTGTGTGAAGTAAAAAAACAAGGAAGGCCAGCGAAATGGAAGTAAATCTAAATAACAACAGCTTGATGAAGCTGGAAGGAGCTAGCAACTGGAACATCTGGAAGTTTCAGACTAAAGTTTTACTACGTGGCCAAGGTTGGCTTGAGGTCGTAGAAGGCAGAGCGTTAAAACCCGAAGATCCCGCTGAACAAATTTCTTGGGAGAATAAAGACGCGAAGGCACAGACAATGTTGGTTACAAGAATGACTGAAAATGTAATGTTAAACGTTATTTCATGTTCAACTGCAGCTGAAATGTGGAGGAAGCTGCAGAGTGTTTATGAGCAGAAAACAGAAACAAATATCCATATGATTCAACAGCGCTTTTTCCAGTACAAATTTGAACCGGGCACTGAAATGTCTATATTCTTATCAAAGATCCAACAACTACAAAATCAACTAAAACAGCTCGGAGAAGAAGTGTCTGACAAATTTGTTATAACTAAAGTGTTAATGTCGTTACCGGAGAAGTATAAACATTTTGTATCAGCTTGGGAGTCAGCCCCAGACGATAGACAAACAATGGATAATTTAATTGCAAGATTACTAGTAGAAGAAGAAAGGGTGAAGGAGAAAAATGAACAACCCTCATCTTCAGGCTCAACGGCTTTCCTGGTTAAGGATAAAAAGAATCTAAAGTGTTTCAAGTGTAACAAGATGGGACATTTTATTAGTGAGTGTAGAAGTAATAACAATTTTGTTAGAAGTGAAGGACAGAACAACAAGTGCTTTTTTTGTGGAAAACTTGGACACAGCAAGTCGCAGTGCTGGTTTAAGAAGAATAAAGAACAAAAGAAAAGTAACGCATTTGTAGTGTCAAACTCATTAAAAGAACATTGTAAATCTCAGTGGTTAGTGGACACAGGGGCCAGTGAACACATGTGCCGAGATCGTGAACTATTTTCATCATTTACCAGCACCAAACAGGAGTCAGTAATTGTTGGTAATGGTGCAGCGATTAGTGTTCTCGGTTATGGACAGATGGCGGTGGAGGTAAATGACGGGAGTGAATGGGTTCATACAACCATAGATAAAGTGTTGTTTGTCCCGGAATTAAAAAACAAACCTATTCTCTGTGAACTGTGCATCTGACAAAGGTTATGTCATGTTGACAGATGAACAATCGTGTAAATTCTATAAAAACAATAAAATTTGTGCAATTGCGAATCGAGTTGGAAACTCATACTACTTGGAGTTACGCTATAACTATAAAGCGGCTTATGTGGCTGAGAATGTTAAAACAACACTACAAGAGTGGCACGAAAGATTAGCACATCAAAATTTCGAGTATGTAAGAAAAATACTGTTGAAAAATAACATTGACGTAGAACAATCTTCGGTTATAAAGTGTGAGAGTTGTTTAGAAGGAAAAATGCATAGATTGCCTTTTGGAAATAGTGAAAGTGTCACTACGAAAACGTGCGAATTAATCCATGCAGATACCTGCGGTCCTATGGAGGTTACGTCAGTCGGCGGGTCAAAATACTTCGTAATTTTAAAGGATGATTTCTCAAACTATAGAACTGTGTATTTTGTCAAGAATAAGTTCGAGATAAAGAACTGCATCGAAGATTTTGTTAACAAAGCAGAGAATGTAACTGGAAATAAACTAAAAATATTCAGATCTGACAATGGGCTGGAGTTTATCAATAAGGAGGTCAAAGAGTTATTTACTAAACACGGTATAATACATCAAACAAGTGTACCCTACACCCCTGAACAGAATGGAAAGGTAGAGCGTGAGAATCGGACACTAGTTGAAGCTGCTCGTACTATGTTGAATGCATGCAAAGATTTGCCGAAATCACTGTGGGGTGAGGCAGTGAATACTGCTGCATTTGTTTTGAACAGGACCGGAAGAAGTAAAGACAGTGAAAAATCACCCTATGAGGTGTGGTCTGGAAAAGGTTTTGATATTCATCAATTAAAACCATTTGGAACTCCAGTGTATTTCCATATTCCGAAAGAGAAAAGACAGAAATGGGATAGCAAAGGCGAAAAAGGAGTATTGGTCGGATATGGAGAAACTGTGAAAGGATTTAGAATCTACTTCCCACAGAAGAATAATGTAGAAATTAAGCGAGATATAGTCTTCTTACAAATGAAGAAAAAGTAGAAGTAGAGTTGAATTACACACAAGAAAATGAAAACGGAGCTAGTGAGTTGCATAAAAACCTATAGTAACTACATCAGCTGATCTTGATGAAACTATGGAGCCAGCAAGTATGTCAGAAGAGTCTGGAACCGAATATAATCCTGGTGAAGACAGTGACAGCTCTTTAGAATCAGTTGTTGAGGTACGTGAAAGAGAACCTAGCAAGCGGGTAAGAAAACCACCTGTTTACTATCAATGTCAAAATGTGCATACCCAGCAGAATGAACCGGTTACATATGCAGAGGCCATGAAGAGGAGTGATAGCAGCAAATGGATGGAGGCAATTGATAAAGAAATGCAAACACTAGAAGAAAATAACACTTGGGAAATATGTGAAGTACCAGAAAATCAAAAGGTTGTAAGTAGTAAATGGGTATTTAAAATCAAAAGGGATAGTCAAAATTTACCGCAATATAAGGCAAGGTTAGTGGCAAGAGGGTTTGAACAAGACAATATTCTGGACTTAAATGACTGTTATGCTCCTGTTGTAAAACTGTCAACGGTTAGGCTTTTTATAATAATTGCAACTGGGCTTAAATTGCCAATAAGTCAAATGGATGTGACTGGAGCATTTTTATATGGTAATATTAATGAAAATGTTTACATAAGCTTACCAGAAGGAGCATACTCAGGTAAAAATAATGTTGTGAAATTGAATAAATCTCTGTATGGTCTCAAAAATTCTCCAAAATGTTGGAATGTTAAATTTAATACCGTTATGCTTAATGAAGGTTTTGTAAGATCAAAATGTGACTCTTGTCTCTATACAAAGTGTACTGAAAAAGACCAAATTTATTTACTATTATATGTCGATGATGTTCTCATCTTTGGATCAAATGACGGTTTAGTAGAGCAGGTGAAAATTGTATTAAATAAAGAGTTTAAAATGAAAGACTTAGGATTTGTAACTGATTAGTTAGGCATAAATATTAAACAAAATTTAGACACAGGAGTAACTGAACTGAGCCAAAGAAAGTACTTAGAGAGTGTATTAAAACGTTTTGGAATGGATGATTGTAAGCCTATGTCTACACCAATAGACCAGAATATTAATGTAAATTTTTTTCAGAATGATAATACAGTAGATAAAAATATTGAAAAGTTATGTAGACAGATGATAGGATGTCTAATGTATGCTGTGTCTGGCACTAGACCTGATATATGTTTTACTGTGTCTTTGTTAAGTAGATATCAAAAATATGCAAACAATATGTTATTGAGTGCCTTGAAAAGAGTATTGCGCTATGTCAAGCATACTCTAGATTATAAGTTAGTTTATAAATGTAATAATATTATATTGGAAGGGTACTGTGATGCAGACTGGGGAGGTGATCTTACTGACAGAAGGTCAACTACAGGTTATCTGTTTAAATTTTCTGATTGTTTAATCTCCTGGTGTTCAAAGAAACAGGTGTCTGTAAGTTTATCTTCTACAGAGTCGGAATATGTTGCTATTAGCATGGCTGCCAGCGAAGCCTGCTGGCTTGTTAATTTGTTAAATGATTTTAACATAAAGAATGTGTGTCCAGTGCCTATTTATTGTGATAATCAGTCAGCTATATCAGTTGCCTGCACTGACTCTGTCAAACGCTTAAAACATGTTGATATTCGTTATCACTTTATAAAGGAGTTGATTAAAAATAATAAGTTGTGTTTAAAATATGTCAAAACGAGTGATCAACCAGCTGATATGCTTACAAAGTCCTTAAATAGAGAGTTGATAACTCGTTTCTTAGGAAAATGTAGTGTAGGTAACATTAAAGAGATGTAATACTTGTATTATGTACTGGGTTATTGGGGTGTAATTACATTGAGCGGGGGTGATAAAATAATACAATGTAATTCCACCGCATAGAAATGTATTTTTTGCAGTTGGTAACACTAGCTCTAGTATTCTGAGACTGAAGTAAAAAGGTTGACGTTTAGTTAAATAAATCACATTTCGTTGCAAATATAAAACTGCTTTATTTATTTATCACAACACTTACAAAAAAAAAATTATAAAAAAGATTTAAAAAATAATAACGCAAATGAGTTGCATGTTATTAAATCAAATAATAATTAATATTAACAAAAATAAATTCATGCAAAAGCACAAAAAATGTCACATATGTATAAGATTATACGCAAAAGCACAAAACATGTCAATATTTATGTACATAAATAATGATAGCTGTATAAGCGAGCAGTTCAATCCCAAGCATTTTTATCATTTAAATAATCTGATATTTTGTAATATCCTTTTCCGGATAGTTTTAATTTAATAAAAGTTTTAAATTTCTTAGTCGGTAGCTTACGAACATGAATGGGAAGCTTGTTGTAGAAACGTATACATTGACCCATGAACGAGTTGCTTACTCTATGGAGACGAGTAGCATGTACGGCTAAATTATGTTTGTTCCTTGTATTCATTGAGTGGACATCGGACAATTTTACAAAGTTTGATTCGTTTTTATGAACAAACATTAAATTCTCAAATATGTACTGTGAAGTTACAGTCAGAATGTTTATCTCTTTGAATTTCTCTCGGAGAGAAACTCTTGGGCCCAAATTATAAATAGCGCGGCCCTTTTCTGAAGAACAAAGATGGAATGAATATCTGCACAGCCTCCCCAGAGGAGAATCCCGTACGACATAAGGCTATGAAAATAACTGAAATAAACTATTCTGGCTGTATCCACATCAGTTATCAGTCTAATTTTTTTTACAGCATAGGCGGCTGAACTGAGCCTGCCGGATAACTTGTTTATGTGAGGGCCCCACTGTAGTTTGGCATCAAAAGTTATGCCAAGAAAGACAGTGGACTCAACAGGGTCCAACTCTAGCCCATTCAGTTGTACGTTGGTTCTTAATTGCCTTACATTCGGCATTGAAAATTTAATTAATTTAGTTTTACTGGGATTTAAAAGAAGATTATTTATATTGAACCAATGGACAACCTTTGCAAGGGCAACATTAATTTCCTGAAAGTTTTGAAGCTGACGCTTAATTTTGAAAACAAGAGATGTGTCGTCAGCAAATAATAAAATCTTGTGATTATCCCTTACATGAAAGGGTAAATCGTTAATATAGATTAGAAATAGAAAAGGGCCTAGTATTGAACTCTGCGGAACGCCCATAGTTACAAGAGCTCCTTCAGATTTTTTGCCATTTACATCTACTCTTTGAACTCGATTTTCTAAATAAGAGCTTAGTAGGCTAAGAGACTTATTTCTAATGCCATAGTGATGCAGTTTTCTGGTTAATTTATCGTGACAAACACAATCAAAGGCTTTGGACAAGTCACAGAATATACCTAACGCATCCTGTAAATTCTCCCAAGCCTCATACACACTTTTGAGTAACTCCACACCCACATCAGTAGTAGACCGACCCTTGGTAAATCCAAATTGTTTGGAATGAAAAAGATTGTGTCTATTGAAATGTCTTAACATTTGGTTCAAAATTAGTTTCTCAAAAATTTTGCTCAAAGTGGGCAAAATTGAGATTGGTCTAAAATTAGTTGGATCGGTGGTACTTCCTGATTTGAATAATGGAATCACTTTACTTAACTTCATTAGATCTGGAAACACACCGGAGGCGACACAAAAATTGAACACTATTGCTAGGAATGGGGCAATCGATTTAATTATTGAGGATATAATATATACAGAGAGTCCCCACAGGTCAGCAGTTTTCTTAACTTCAATATCCTTGAATGATTCTAATATTTCTTTGGCGCTAACAAACGTGAATTCAAAATCTATGCCGCACTCCTGTACACAGTCTTGGAGTATCGAGTATGCGGAAGACGACAACAGAGTTCTGGTTGTTAAGATCGGGATATTTGTGAAAAACTTTTCAAACTCCGTTGCTACCTCCATATCCGCTCTTACATCTACATAATTAATTTTTAAGTGGAAATCTGTATTCTTAACTGTACTTTTTCCTATTTCCGCATTAATTATATTCCACGTAGTTTTAATTTTGTTTCCAGATGTTTTTATCTTATTTCTAATGTGTATTGATTTTGCTGAGGCACAGACTCTCTTGAACAGCTTTGAGTAACGCTTTACATATTCTTTAAAATAATCGCTGTGATTAAGTTTCTTTTCATTATATAGTTCAAACAATTTTAGTCTACTCTTGAAAATACCTGGTGTTGCCCAATCACTAAACACTAAACGATCACTTACAGAAGCTGATTTAGAAGTAAAAACCTTCTTAAACTCTGAGTTCATAAGATTAAATAATAAAGTGTAAGCTTGATCTGGGTCACTGTGATAGGACAAACCAGATAATTTTTGATCTAAGTTATTATTAAAAACTTCTAAACGATATTTATTAACAGGAACAAAATTTACAGTTTTCCTTTGACTTTTAACACTCTCTTTAGGCAACGTGACTAGCTGGCCACAGTGATCAGAGTCTAGTACATTAATAACTGAATAAGAAAACGGCTTAATGTTAGTAAAAATATTATCTATACAAGTGGCACTAGTGGCAGTTATTCGAGTTGGCTCAAGAAATGTGTTGTACAAATTATATGACTTAAATAATGTTATGAATCTATTTACAACATGAGCCTTTTCTAATAAGTTTATATTAAAGTCTCCACAGACAGCAATCGTCTTGTTAGTATTAGAAATTTTAAATAATACATCTTCCAGTATTTTCTCAAATATATCATATGATGCACACGGGGGCCTGTACACACTCAATACAACAAACCGCTCAAGCTCAATACATGCTATCTCAGCAACTCGCTCAACAGACAGACTCACAATATCACTGCGTTCTTTAAATTTAAGATTGTTCCGAACAATAATTAATGAGCCACCATGTATCAAATTATTTCTGCTGAACGAGCTGGCCACTTGATGGTTATTAAAGGTGAACATGAACTGATAGTCTCTTAACCAATGCTCTGTGATACATATAATATCAATCTCATTACAGTTCATGAACAACTCCAACTCCAATTCCTTACCCGTCAAGCCCTGAATATTCTGATGAACAATACTTAACATATGCTTATTGATTTTACTACTAACATTTAACGAGCTTGACGGATCACAGATAGAAATTCGGCTATCATTGCAAGAGGTTGACTCTATTTTCTTAATATCTAATTTAAATTACTTGGAACAAATTCCAAGGTTGTATCCACTAAGCTACAATCTATATGCTCAATAGGAGCAGTGTGTTTAGCCAAGCAATTGGCTTTATTCAAAATACAATAAGATAGCGAAATTGCTACCTGTCCCTTATAATAATTAGAAAGATAATAATTATCTTTAGTCCTAAAATAATTATTACTAATGATTACATTAGTGTCAATAAATTCAAATTGTTTATTATAATATAAAGATAGTGTATGCAACTTCATATTGCATTTGTTCCTAATATTTTTCTCAGTCTGTGACAATCCCTGACCATATGGAAAAGCATATAAAACAATTTTTTTAACATTTAATTTAATTAAATTATCAAAATATTTCATTAACATATTTACACTAGTGTTACCTCTTCTCCCAATTAGTACAATTATAGTAGTTGATGGACTATAGTTGCCCGTTAATATTTTATTCATTATTTGTTTATAGTCTGCTGCAGGCATGCAACAATTGATCACCTGAGCACCTACATGTTCATACAGCTTATGCGACATGTTTTGTCCAATTTCATCGCAGAACATCATAATTTTGTTGTTGCTATTTGTACATATATTATTATTACAATTAATTTGTGTGACGAAGGAAGTACTGGGGAGACTGTTACACAGCTCCACAGGGTGAGTTTTGGGTGTTAAACACTCCAGAGATATAGCTGGCTGTGAACGGTCTGGCTGACAAGATTTACAGTCCGGTGTTTGACTGTGAGGGAGTTATACATCCTCTCATTTTCACTACACAGGTCCACCAGGCCATTCATTGCCAGTATGTATTCCCCTATTTCCTTTTGTGATGTGGTATATTTTTCTGAAATAGTACTTAAGGAATCCTGTAAGTGGAGAATCTCTGACTGAAGGTGTTGTATATCAGCCTCGTATTTTATTTTGGTGTTCTCATAATTTGTTTTAATAAGATTACATTTGTTTATTTTTCTCAAATTATTATTGAAATGGTTTTTATTTTTGTTAATAAGTTTTTGTGTTTTCTTTATTAGTTTTTTAATTTTTATATATTTCTTTAACTTGTTTTTGCTACATTTTATTTGTGTTATGTGTAGCATTGATGTTAAACTGTTATCACAAGTCAAATCAATAATTTCATTTTGTTTATATTTCTGTCATTGCTACCCAAAAGTGAGTTGGCAGACGGAGCCGAACCAACCAGTTTATCAAACAAAGCATGTGTGTGCTCTGTCTGAGTCCTCTGGCTGGCTGTGTCCAACGCGAGGATGGTGTCCTGAGCGACACTCAGTCTACTCTTCAGTTCAGCGTTGTGCCTGAGGGTTAAATCAAATTCATCGCTGCACTGGTCAAACCGATCAACTAACAGCTTAAGTTTGTCCCTTTCTTCGGTGACATTTACTAACTGACAATAAAGCTCTGCCATCTCACCTTTGAGTTTGCTATTATTATTCAAAATTTGTAGTACTTCCTTCTCATTGTCATCTTGTTCTCTTTGCAACTCCTCACACAAATTCTTATACTTATTTAATTCTTGCAAAGTAAGTTGGAGTTTTGATTCCTCCATGCGAGCTGCGCCTCTCCTGGTCATCACCCTGTCCATTTCAAATAATAAAAGGGACAAGTGGCAACCAAGAAGGAGGTTATAGTAAGATTCTATGAGGATATGCAACGAGGAAGTGCAAGTGTACTAGCAATTGAGCTGGCAAAACGTACCTTGACACAAATAATGCTCGAACTGTGATGATAAAAATAATATTAAACACTTACACACTTACGCAGATGACATAGTCATCATGGCGGAATCTCTGCAGGAGTTGGAGCTGATGCTTAACGGCCTAAGCGATTCTTCGCGACGTGTGGGTCTCGGAATGAACCTAAATAAAACTAAAGTCATGTACAATGGCCTTGTTCTTCCGAGACCCGTGGTCGTAAATGGCGCTGCTCTCGAGGTTGTGCAAGAATACATATATCTTGGCCAAACCATCCAACTGGGGCGACACAACTTCGAGAAGGAAGCGAGCAGAAGAATACGTTTGGGCTGGGCAGCATTCGGGAAGCTACGTCATATCTTTGAATCGTCGATACCACAATCCCTTAAGACCAGGGTCTTTAACCAGTGCGTCCTACCCGTAATGACGTATGGAGCTGAAACGTGGACACTCACCGTGGGCCTGGTCCATAAATTCAAGGTTGCTCAGCGTGCGATGGAGAGAGCGATGCTCGGGGTATCTCTGGTGGATAAAATTCGTAACGAAGTCATCCGCCAGAGAACCAAAGTTACCGATATTGCTCGCAGAATCAGCACGCTGAAGTGGAAATGGGCCGGCCATGTCTGCAGACGGACAGACGGTCGATGGAGCAGACACGTGTTAGAGTGGAGACCACGTTTAGGCAAACGTAGTGTAGGACGTCCTGCGGCACGATGGACCGATGATTTGAAGAAGGTGGCTGGCAGCGGATGGATGCGGGCTGCCCAGGACCGGGATGGTTGGCGCTCTTTGGGGGAGGCCTACGTTCAGCAGTGGACGGCGATAGGCTGAGATGACTTACACACAACTTTATGATGATAATGCACTTTAAAATGTTCGTTACAGTTTAACTTGGTTTGATAGCGAAACTCGCCACAACTTTAAAACACTTTATTAACTAAAGCGGATCAAATCACGACAAAATAACACTGCCCGACCTATTCGTAATATATTTTGAGCATGAAAGTAGTATTTAAACTATACAAAATACAAAATTACAATTAAAATTAGATCAATTAATCGGGAGAAGTTTTGTTGACGTCTAGTCAACAGTGTTGCCACAGACCAAAAAAACCTACTTACCTACTCCTCTCAGAGAATACCTATCATGTGGTAGAATGCCAATTATTTCGTAAGGACCCTTAAACCTGGGACTTAGCTTATCACGAAGCCTATAGTCTTGGTTTACATATACGGTGTCACCAACATTAAAAACCTTGTTATCTCGCCTTACAACATCAAAACGGTTTTTGAATTTATCGGCCTCTGAACATAAACGCTGATAAGCTAGTTCGCGGTCCGCCCTTACATCAAAGTTATTTTCGGAAAAAATGATATCATTTAGATGAGCTTGGATAGACGGAATATTAGCATTATAACCAATGAGCAAACGGATTGCTGTGAAACCGGTAGATTTCTGGACAGTGGTATGAATTGACTGCTGTATTTTCCACAACCCGCTTGGCCAGTCTGACGAGCCATTACATATAGTATTTAACATGTCGATAACAGTACTAACATACCGTTCCACTTGTCCATTACCCCTTGGTGTACCCGTGGAAATCATATGGTGTTCAATATGTAATTCATTAAATAAAGAACGAATTTGGGTGGAGCTGAAATTAGTTCCCCTATTTGTTATTACTGTTGATGGAGTTCCGAATAAAGTAATGGTTTCTCTTATAATGGGTACAAGTTCTTGGGCATTAAGAGTTTTGAGAGGTTTCAATAAGCAAAATTTTGTACATCCATCCACTATAAGTAGAATATATTTGAAACCTTCACTGGTTAGTGTAAATGGACCTGTACAGTCTATATGAATCGTGTGAAAAGGAATTGGGCTTTTATTAATAGGATGTAAAAACCCTTGCTTGGGACCGCAAAGCAGTGTTTTAAATATTTTCTAATGAAAACGGACATGCGAGGAAACCAAAAATACTCAGAAAGTTTTTTGCAAGTTTTGTCAAATCCTACATGACAGTTCTCGTCGTGAAAAAGTCTTAAAAGTCTAAATCTTGTGCCTTTAGGAACATACAGCTTTGATTGATTGGGTCTTACCTTATAAGATAACTAATTATTATGTAAGATGTATCGATTTTCATCTAGTTCACCGGATACAACCTGAGAAATCAGATTTTGATTTTCCCTTCCCCCCGGATCGCGAAAGCGCTTAGACGTGTCCTCCGTACAAGTTTATTTAAAAATATAAAAAATAAATATTTTAAATTCAAACAAACAAATAGCATATATTCAGTTCGTGTACCAGGAGTGCATAAAGTGTTAATGAGAACTAAGTGGCAGTGACAGCGGCGGCGGCGACGGCGGCGCATCACACCTACACCAGAGAAAGTGGGCGGAGTCGAGCTTTTTCACATCGCCGTTTACGCACGGTTAGTGGTTACGCACTCAAACAAACAGCGTCCTGTGTCACATATTTATACACCAGTACCTCTACCATGAGTTTTGAGTGACCGGGCTCGCTAGCGTCTGCGTAAAAAATATCTATGACAAAATGTACAGCGCCCCTAGCGGTCACTTGACCAACTAAAATCGGTAGTATGAGTTGACAAATAAAACCTATCGAAACATTCAAAACGTCTTCGACAGCGAGTAGCGAGCGCGTAACGTTTTGCGGTGGTTTCTCTAAGAAAACGGTACCATGAGTCACAAATTTGACAGATGGTATCGACAAATACCATTACGATTGTAGTTAAGTAACTCACTTGCTAAACAAGGTGTGAAACGGTATTCGGTTTATAGTAATTGTTTAGTTTTGAGTATTTCTTGTGAAAATCATGTCGTCAAGAGAGTATTTAAAATTAAACACTTTTTTACAATGAAACATACATCAATTCATTATTAAGGAAATGCTGGAAATAAGTCAGCGTTCACAGAGAGCCCTCTGTGAACGCTGACTTATTTCCAGCACTTATTTCCACCCCAACCAATAGTTCATTAAGTAATATTACATTATATTATTATATTATATAGACAGACAGGCAGAGAAATTTTCGCATTTATAATATTAGTTTCAATAGATGCACAGTTTACCGGTATATGAAACAATTCAACAAAACTATCGCGATCAATCGCAAGACATAGGTACTCCCCAAAGTTGCGCCACATAACCTTTCCTAGGTACCCGCGACACCGCTTTCAATTTAATAATGAAAAATTACTAAAACCCAAAAGAGCAAGACCAAGAAAAGTGTCCATCTATTTGTGATATCAAAAGAGTTCGTATATCTACATCAACCGCATAATTTAAAAAAAAAACACTTTGCGAAACTTCAACGGCAAAGATGGCGACTTGAGCGGTTTGTTTTTTGCCATCGGAATTTAACGAAATTCTCCATAATCCGAAATCTGCGGATATATGTTGTCGACTCAAAATCAATATTTTTTAATGTTTTGTTATTCATATAAGGTTTCGATCGAGTTTACCGTAGTCCTGCATGAAATTATTAATGTAGATTTGAAGCTTTTTCGGGAATATATATCTTACTCTGTCTTTTAAGCAACGTTAGAAAGAAACAACTACATTAGGCGTGAAGTTAGGCACGTTCGACAACATGACAAGTATGACAACACGAATACTACAATAACAATCGAGCTCTCGATAGCGAGCGCGTCAAGGTTTTTTAAACTCATGGTATGAGTCCGATTGTAAACTATTCGAACCGCGTTTATACGCTATCGACTGTAGTAACGTCATTGACGTTTTCGATGGCAACTCATGGTAGAGGTACTGGGGTCACCTTATACTGGACATTTCAAGTTTTTGGACGAATACGTCGATTAAAGTCCAGGCAACCAGACCTCTCAAGTTGAAAGAAATTGTTTTACCACCGGATAGTTCTGCTGCCCTGGTACATAGCTAGTAGATTTGAACGCTCTAAAATGTTGAGACGTACGCCTCCCCCCACCTCCTCCGCCCCTCAACCTATGGAGAATACGTTGACTTCGAGTAATCGACCAGTATCTACCACCGAAAAGATTAAGCCTCCAATACAACACTATGAATCTGAACCAGATCTGCACTCACTAACCAACATCACGGAACGAAAAAAAAGGAAATACAGTGATGAAAGCATGGACTTCTTGGTAATAATGAAAGAAATGTTTTCCTCCTTTGCTGCAGAACAAGAAAAACGCTTCAATGAACTAAGGGCGAGTATTGAACTAATGTCCAATAAGTATGACGATTTCTTACTAAAATTAACTTCTCTAGAAAAAGATAAACAAGCCGATAAGGCTAAAATTCAAGAGTTGGAGGAGAAACTAGAACATTTGGAGAGGAAATCGCGTGGTGTTGGCATCGAAATTCGAAATCTACCTATCCAAACTGGGGAAACAAAAGAAACACTTCTAACCGGCATAATTAAATTAGGAAAAGGTGTGGATATTGACCAGAACTCAATTAAGTCAAAGGATGCTTCAAGCCCTATAATTGTGGACTTTACCACCGTTTTAAAAAAGGAGAAAATGCTCAAGGCTATAAAGCAATTTAATAAATCAAAGGAAAAAGGCAGCAAACTAAACACTACTCATCTAAATTGCAATTACCAATCTAAACCGCTTTATGTATCGGAGACTTTAACAACCAAGAACCAGAAATTGTTTTATATGGCGAGACAATTCCAAAAAAGTCATGGATATAGCTTTTGCTGGACTGCAAATGGAATTGTGTACCTCAAGCAAAATGAAGGTTCTCTGTTTATACGAATTAATGATTTGAATGTTTTAGATAGACTAAGGAAAACTATATCAGCATGACTACATTATGAGGACGATTATATCATGGCCACCGGATTTTACTGTAATAACGTTAAGCTTTTTATTTGTTTTATGCATGCCCTAATCTTGATATTTTACAATTATAACTGTTACATTTTTTCTCTTTACTATAACAGTGCACCACTAAACCATACAAAAATTTACACTATTTATCTTTCATCACTCATAACAACACTACTCAACACTTACAAATACTTAAAAATCACCATAAACAGAGCTCCAAAACTTAAACACACAAGTACTTTCCATAATCATAGTTTTAACCCAGCATATTATATTCGAAAAAAACTATTCTTTACTTATCATTCAGTGACTTAATCTCTTTAACTTATGACATAGATCAGATGTCCGTAGCTCAGTCGCACACCGCGAACTTAGAAGAATGTCATAATATTATTACTTCAACGCCTGATCGCCTACTTATTTTGACACAAAATGTTCGGAGTATCAGCCGTAATATGGCTGGATTAGAAGTAATTCTTCACAGACTAAAATTAAAATGTGAAATCCTGATTCTGACTGAATGCTGGCTCCATAAAGCATCAGTTATCCCTTATTTAACAGGCTACTCTCACGCTGTAACTAAAAACAATACTAAACAAAACGATGGAGTGGTTATCTACTACCAAGAAAATCTGGACGTTTCTATCATGGAACCAGATTTCACTAACAGTAATTGTTTGGTTGCAGTTATTGATAACCGCATTGCGGTGATTGCGATGTACAGGTCTCCATCCTACACAAACTTAGACCCATTCATGTCTTCTTTGGACAACACATTAAAAAAATTCTCTTCATATAATTATATTGCAGTTATGGGTGACATAAATATAGCAATTAACCCTAACAAAATTGGCAACGATGGAGAACGATACTTAACCCTAGCGGCTTCGCACGGCCTATTACCTAGCCACACCCTCGTAACACGAAGCGCTAGCCAAACATGCTTAGACCATGCCTTAATAAAGTCTAAAGGCCCTTCCATCACTATAGTCCCTCATGCAACACTCACTGACCACCATCCTGTGATATTGAGCATGTATTTAAAGCGACCTCGAAAATATGCAATCACAACTAAAACTAAAATTAACTCAAAAGGCCTAGAAAAGGATCTCTTAGAAATTAATTTCGAGCAAATTTATCAGACAACAGATTCAAATACCAACATTAATTACCTTACAACGTGCCTTCAAGAGGCCATATCTAAAAATACCCAAGTATTGCAATTACCAAGGCGTCAAAAAATATTAAAACCGTGGATCACTCCAGGATTATTGCGATGTACACAAAATAGGGACCATCTACACTTGAAATCGAACTCAGCACCTGATAACGCAGTCCTTAAGGCCACCTATAAGCGGTACAGAAATTTCTGTAACAATTTATTAAAAAAAATTAAGATGGAATATGATAAAAAACAAATTAATGATGCCCAAAATAACAATAAAAAATTATGGAAAGTAATTAAAAACATCACCAACACAACAAACATAACCCAACAGCCAAAAGAAATTCTCTCTCTATCATCATCTCCTCAACAATCACTAAATGAAGCAAACAGACAGACTTTATAACTGTCGGAAGTTCCCTGGCGGACAAAATTCAACAATCCAACTTAAATTCAGTAAACACAGACTTACATGACTTTCACCATGATCAAATCAACATACTAAATTCATTCGCCCTATTTGAAACTGATGAGATGGAAGTGAACCAACTCATTATGGGACTAAAGACTGAAAGTGCGCCAGGATGTGATAACATTAGCAGTAGATTCTTAAAACAGCACAAATCTATACTTATTTCTTCACTTACTAAGATCCTTAACGACAGCCTAAGGTCTGGTGTATTCCCAGATATTCTCAAAAAGTCCAATGTGTGCCCAATATATAAAAACGGTGCCAAAAATCTTATTAGCAACTATAGACCTATATCCATTCTACCCGCAATATCAAAAATTTTTGAAAAAATTATGAACACCCGGCTCGTCGACTATCTGGAAAAACATAACCTGCTTTCACTTAACCAGTACGGATTTAGATAAGGCAAATCTACCGAACAGGCAGTAAATAACTTTGTTGATTTTGTCTCTTCTAGTTTGGATAGAGGGAAGAAGTGTCTCTCTATTTTCCTGGATCTGGCAAAGGCATTTGACACGATTTCTGTTTCTCTTCTACTTACTAAGCTAGAAAGACTTGGAATCAGGGGCACTCAACTTCAACTTTTCACAGGTTACCTGTCCGGACGCACCCAATGTGTTCGTGTGGGTGAACATATGAGCGCATACTCCCCTGTTACACACGGTGTTCCGCAGGGTAGTATATTGGGACCAACATTATTTCTCATATATATAAATGGGCTAACAAACCTGAACCTTGCATTGGGTAAAATCATCTCTTTTGCCGATGACACGGCTTTAGTGTTCGCTGGGGAATCTTGGGAAGAGATCTTCGGCGCCGCACAGGCTGGTTTTGATAAGACAAGAAACTGGCTCCAAAGAAATTCCCTAACCCTTAACGTCGACAAAACGAAATATATTTGTTTTAGCATAGGGCGGGCCACCGATGTACAATTGGACCTAAATATTAAATCGCACATTTGTTCCTCGGCGGTAACTTGTCCTTGTCCACAAATCGAACGCGTAAATTCCATAAAGTACCTAGGTATTATCATCGACAAGAACCTAAACTTCAAAAAACACGTAAAAATCCTCAGCTCCAGAGTACGCAAACTAATTTTTATTTTTAAAACCTTACGTCACGTTGCGGATCCCGTGCTGTTGAAAAGAATATACGACGCTCTCTGCCAGCCTCTCCTTGCCTATTGTATCACATCCTGGGGCGGTATCTATAAAACTACTTTAAACAGCGGGCTGTTCTGAAGGTTAGCACCTTTAATCCTATCGACTCCCCTACTGTAAAGCTCTACAAGTTGTGCGAGGTTTTAACTGTTAGACAACTATTTATTCTTAAAGTTATCCTGCAGCAGCACACTAAACAGACCTATAATCCACAACTACCTCAGAGACGTCGTATACAGAACATATGTGACATGCCACCTATATGTAAGACAAGATTCTGTGAAAAATTTATCGCTTGTTGTGGTCCCTTTCTCTATAACAAAATAAACAGAATAATTAATATACATCCCTTATTATTAAAGCAATGTAAATTAAGAACTACTTGTTTTCTACAAAAACTTTGTTATGAGGAGACAGAACAGCTGTTGGAAAAACAAAAAACCACCGTTAACCTATATACTACCAGTACACTTACCTAGACACTCACCCTGACAAAATAAACAGTCACAAACACACACACACACACACACACACAAATACGCGCGCACACACGCGCATGCACGCAAACTTACACACATACTACATCCACACTCATTTAACTTTCGCATCCTCACAATCAACTCTACACCTAAACACATTCATATTGTTTTTACGATAAGGAATAATCTATACTAATATATAAAGCTGAAGAGTTTGTTTGTTTGTTTGAACGCGCTAATCTCAGGAACTACTGGTCCAAATTGAAAAATCATCATCAAGGAAGGCTTTAGGCTATAAACCATCACGCTGCGACTAATAGGAGCGAAGATACAATGGAAAATGTAAAAAAAACAGGGCAGGTATGAATCATAACTTATATCTTCTACCCACGAAGACGAAGTCGCGGGCAACTGCTATATTTAATATACCGTTAATTAAAAATACAAATCTATACTAATATATAAAGCTGAAGAGTTTGTTTGTTTGTTTGAACGCGCTAATCTCAGGAACTACTGGTCCAAATTGAAAAATTCTTTTTGTGTTGAATTGACCATTCATCAAGGAAGGCTTTAGGCTATAAAACATCACGCTGCGACTAATAGGAGCGAAAATACAATGGAAAATGTAAAAAAAACAGGGCAGGTATGAATCATAACTTATATCTTCTACCCACGGGGACGAAGTCGCGGGCAACAGCTATATTTAATATACCGTTAATTAAAAATACAAAATGCCACCTAAAAAACGACCATCTTTATCTCGAAATTCGAGAGATGCTAAGAGGATGAGAAATGCGCGTTCTCAAGAATCAGCAGAGGAAAAAGCACATCGGTTAAACTCTATGAGAGTTAGTGCCTCAACTTCTCGAGCCAATGCAAGCTCTCCAGAGAGAGAGATGCGATTAGCAGCTGACAGAGCGAGACGAGCTACATCACGTGCGTCTCAAAGCTTTTCTCAACGAGAACTTAGGCTTACTATTGACCGAGAACAACATGTGTTATCCCGAGAAGCTGAAACTGCTTCACAACGAGAACTACGGCTCTCAGCTGACCGAGAACGTCATACATTGTTTCGTGAGTCAGAAACCTTCACTGAAAGGGAACTACGGCTTACAGCTGATCGCGAACATCATATTTTATCTCGAGAATTGACAAAAGATAGGGTGCACCATAATATTATTCGATCTCTTGAAGATGAACATGAGCATGTACAACGAATAGAGTCGGTACGTGAACATTACAATTCTTTGAAACAAGATCGATTAATAAGTTTGTCTAATGAAAGATTAAGAATCGAAAATATTCGGTCTCTTGAAACGGACGAACAGCGAGAGGCCCGTCTTACCTCAGACAGATTTCGACATAGTCTTAATAACTTAGATTTACACATAGATGATCAATCTAGAATTTCGGTGGCGTGGACCGACAAATATAAAAGTGGGTTTGCCTTCTTTCGCAAACCCGCCGGAACCATTGAAATCACTACTTTTAGGGGAACATGAGCAATCTAAACAGTTCTTAGACAATATTCGCACTTATAATAGTGCGTTTCAAATGACATCCTTTGGTGCTCAACAAATCTCAAAAGGTCCTTTCATGCCTACTTTTAAGGTACAAGGTCATGTTTACCATTTGATAGGATCCCTTTTGCCTGAAGACCAACCTAAGTTTCTTCGAATATATTTCGTATCTGACTACAACGAACAGTCGAATATAAGAAATCAATATTTCCCGAATTTAATATTGAACTAATTTCACAACTTCAAGACATGTTGCATCAGGTTAATTCATATGTATGCAGTTTTAAATCGGCACTAGAAGCTCTTCCTCGATATGATGATAGCAATTATAAAATTGTTATAAATGCCGATAGGCGTCCAACTCAGGAACATCCTAGGCGTTATAATGCTCCATCCACAAATGAAGTTGCTGTGGTATTGGTCGACCAAGAATGTGATAGGCGTGATATTGTTATCCGGTCCAGAGACAATCGTTTGCAACGTATTTACGAAACCTACAGGGCTTATGACAGTTTGCAATATCGTCTGATATGTTGTCGAGGGGAAGATGGTTATTATACGAAACTGATCCGCATACAGGTGCACCTAATTATAATAAAAAGATTTCATGCCTTCAATTTTATTGTTACCACTTGCAAGTGAGGCGGAATAGGTTTGTATACTTTCAACGTTTTCGTGGCTTCTTCAATCAGTTTATTGTTGACATGTATGCAAAAATTGAAACCGAAAGGTTAGTTTACTTACGATCTAATCAAAGGCAGCTACGCGCTGAAGAATACGTACACCTTCGCGACGCCATGCAGCAAGATAATGATACGGTGAATATGGGCCGTTTAGTTATTTTACCCTCTTTTTTACTGATGGTCCACGGTACATGCACGAACGTACTCAAGATGCTTTTTGTTACGTAAGAAAATATGGACGTCCCGACTTATTTATTACAGTAACTACCAGTCCTAAGTGGGATGAAATCACTCGGGAGCTTCTTGAGGGTCAAGCACCGCATGAACGCCATGATATCATCGCAAGAGTTTTTCATTTAAAATTAATGATAGATCTACTTACCAAAGATAACATTTTTGGAGAAGTATTGTGTTATATGTATAGTGTTGAATGGCAAAAACGCGGCTTACCTCACGCACATATCCTGCTATGGGTAAAAGATGAGGTTCGACCTAATGATGTAGACAGTTTAATCAGTGCTGAAATTCCAAGTCCGATTGCAGATCGCGTGCTATACGACATTGTTAAAACCCATATGATAAATGGTCCATGTGGTGCATTTAACGGGAATCCTACTTGCATGCAAGACGGTCGTTGCACTAAAAGATATCCAAAATGCTTAGTGGATGAAACTGTAACGGGACATGATGGATACCCATTATATCGTCGTCGTTGAAGAGACAATGGTGGTTTTACTGTTGAAAAACGAGTGTCTAGACAACAGGTAACTTTAGATAATAGGTGGGGCGTTCCGTATTCGCCTGTGTTGTCTAGAACATTTCAAACTCGCATAAATGTTGAAATGTGTAATAGTGTAGAGTCAATAAAATATATTTGTAAGTACATTAATAAGGGCAGTGACCACGCTACATTTGCGTTGAGAAATGAACATAATGAAATTACTAGATTTCAGTCAGCCAGATATATTAGTTCTTCAGAAGCTGTGCGGCGGATCTTAAGTTTCAACATTCACGAAAGATATCCACCTGTGACTCATCTAGATGTTCATCTTGAAGGCGGTCAACGTATATATTTCAACGCCGAAAATGTTACAGAACGATTAGAGAACCCTACACAAACAACTTTATTAGCATTCTTTCGACTTTGCCAAACTGATGATTTTGCAAAATCGTTTTTGTATGAGGAAGTTCCATCGTGTTATACCTACAATATGCAACGAGGTGTCTTTAATCGGAGACGCCGTGGCAGGCCTGTAGGTGGCGAGTCAGGTATTTTCACAGAACATGTTCTTGGTAGAGTGTATACCGTTCATCCTAACAACGCTGAGTGTTTCTATTTGCGATTATTGTTACACACAGTGCGAGGACCAACCTCATTTATAGATTTTAGAAAAGCTTGCCAAGCGCGTCATTTGCTTGAAAATGATCAGCATTGGGATGACGCTTTAGCAGAATCCTGTATTAGTGATAATCAACGATGGTTACGCCATTTATTTGTAACATTACTAACATTTTGTAATTTGTCAGATGCTATACAATTATGGGAAAAATATAAAGAAAAACTTGCAGAAGACTTTCTTAGGAATATATCTCACAATGATGAAGGCACAACTAATGATAACGTCCGTGATCTTGCTATAAATCAGTGTTTATTGGCTCTTCAGGATGACTTAACAGCAGTAGGCGGTAAATTACTATGTGAATATGGTTTGCCAAAATTGCCAACACCAACCTCAGTCGGAGACGTTACTAAAAGGGAATATTCCGCAGAGATTGGTTACGACCCAATGGAACTGCTGACGATATTAGAAAGCGGTGTCCCAATGATGACTGCAGAACAACGTTCAGTCTATGATCGCATGTGCGAGAGTGTTCAAAATAATTTGGGGACAATATGGTTACTAAATTAATATTAGCTTCCGTTCGAAACCAGGGTAAAATTGCTCTTGCCGTGGCTTCATTAGGGATAGCTGCAACATTGCTACCAGGAGGTAAAACTGCTCACACTATGTTTAAAATACCAATTGATTTAGATCGCACGGAAAGTCCAACCTGTAGTATTTCAAGCAATAGCGACAAAGCTAAGGTATGCGCGAGTGCAATTTAATCATATGGGATGAGTGTACGATGGCCCATCGAAAAGGAGTAGAAGCGGTAGACAGAACTTTAAGGGATATAAAACAAAATGATCGACCAATGGGCGGTATCACGGTTTTATTTTGTGGTGATTTCCGACAAACCTTACCGGTAATACTACGGGGAACCCGAGCTGATGAGGTTAGGGCTTGCCTGAAAAGCTCTTATTTGTGGCGTGATATACAATCGATGCATTTAACTATAAACATGCGAGTGAGAACTGGAGATAATCCAGATAATAGTCAATTTTCTAATACATTATTAAAGATTGGTGGAGGTACCTATCCACAACTACACCAAGGAAAACTTATTTTGACGCCTGAATTATGTTGTATAGTTCAATCTCAAACACATCTGATATCGTCGGTTTACGGTGACAAATATATTAAATAGGGACAATACTTGGCTCAGCGAAAGATCCATTTTAACTCCTCGCATTGATCAGGCATTTGAGATTAATAACAAAATACTGTCAAATCTACAGGGGGAAAGCAAAGTTTATAGATCAATAAATAGAATGGTCGATGAACAAGAAGCCACTAATTACCTACCCGATAGAATTCTTAAATTCTTTAAATATGCCCGGACTTCCTTCTCATAAAATTTGTTTAAAAATTGGCATTCCGATTATTCTACTCCGAAATTTAAGACCACCACAACTTTGCAATGGAACTCGACTGAAAGTAACCCAGTTGCAACAAAATATAATCGACGCTCAAATTGTAACAGGTTGCGGTGCAGGAGAAACCGTCTTTGTCCCCAGAATACCCATTATACCGAATAATTTTCCGTTCAAATTTAAAAGAACGCAATTCCCGGTATCGGTGTGTTATGCAATGACAACTAATAAAGCTCAAGGGCAGACTCTTTGTGTTGCCGGAGTAGATCTCGGTGTCAGTTGTTTCTCGCATGGTCAGTTATACGTTGCTCTTTCCCGGGTTAGCAGTTCTAGAAATCTTTTTGTTCACGTGCCGGACGCAACAACTTCCAATATAGTTTAAGCCTCATGTAAATGTGATCTAAACAATATTACCAATACATTAACTTAATAACAGAAGGAGTCACACGCTAACAGATTCGCGGACACAGCTATCTTTTCTGCCGAAAGTCGCTATTACACGCGAACGAAGTCGCGGGCAAAAGCTATATTAAATATAGCTGTTGCCCGCGACTTCGTCCCCGTGGGTAGAAGATATAAGTTATGATTCATACCTGCCCTGTTTTTTTTACATTTTCCATTGTATTTTCGCTCCTATTAGTCGCAGCGTGATGGTTTATAGCCTAAAGCCTTCCTTGATGAATGGTCTATTCAACACAAAAATAATTTTTCAATTTGGACCAGTGGTTCCTGAGATTAGCGCGTTCAAACAAACAAACAAACTCTTCAGCTTTATATATTAGTATAGATTTGTATTTTTAATTAACGGTATATTAAATATAGCTGTTGCCCGCGACTTCGTCCCCGTGGGTAGAAGATATAAGTTATGATTCATACCTGCCCTGTTTTTTTTACATTTTCCATTGTATCTTCGCTCCTATTAGTCGCAGCGTGATGGTTTATAGCCTAAAGCCTTCCTTGATGAATGGTCTATTCAACACAAAAATATTTTTTCAATTTGGACCAGTAGTTCCTGAGATTAGCGCGTTCAAACAAACAAACAAACAAACTCTTCAGCTTTATATATTAGTATAGAGTATAGATGTAATCCTGTAAACACAGTAACTATTGTCTTGACAGGAGATGTGTCCTTAATTGAAAATCCTACATTTAAGCGTCATAATAAGCTCAAAAAGTATATTAAACCTATATATATAAAATAATAAAATATCACAGTCCTTGCGCGCGCGCATTAGCACTAGCAAACACTAGCAAACGTTTTGCTGGAATGACGGGTAAAGCAATATCTGATGTTGCAGGAAAGTTCAGAGCGCCTGAATTAAAAATTCCTTTATTTATATCCCACGTCAATAAAGAGACAATTGAAACTGATATATGTGAGTACATAAAAATGAAAATTAATGAAGAAGTTACATTAGAGAAAATTAATATGAAAAAAGAGAGGCATTACAATGCTTTCAAGTTATTTGTACCAAAGCACAAGATAGACGCTTTCTTGGATGACACCTTGTGGCCTGAAGGTATCACTTTTAGACGTTTTATTCATTTCAAAAATGACAGAGGCACCAGCATGGTGAACAAGGATAGAAATAAAATAAGTTCGTGATGGATACAGTAAATAGGAATGTAAAGTTTACGACATTTAATTGTAAAAACATAGTCAGATCACCTGGTTGCGTGCGACAATTGTGTGAAGTGTGTGACGTCATAGCTTTACAAGAGACCTGGCTTCTTCCTCATGACGTAGCTTTCTTGGGGAGCGTGCATAGTGACTTCGCGTATACTGGGAAGTCTGCCGTTGACACATCAGCAGGTGTTTTAGTTGGAAGGCCATATGGTGGAGTGGCGTTACTTTGGCGAAAGACTTTGTTTCAAAACGTATCGGTGCTATCGTGCCAAAGTGATCGCTTAGTGGCTATAAAAATCGATTACGCGGACCGGTCTCTTTTGGTGTTCTCAGTATATATTCCTACGAATTCGACCGAGAACCTTATGTTTACAGACTGTCTAAGTGAAATAATAGCAATATGTGAAAATAGTGGTACGGAATCTGTACTTATACTGGGCGATTATAACGCGTATCCTGGTGAGCGTTTCATGAGTGAGTTGACAGTTGACAGTTTGTGCGGAGCAGTTGTGGTCATGTGTTGATATGGAGCTGTTACCACAGGACACATACACGTTTAGAAGCACCGCGAATGGTGCGTATCGTTGGCTAGACCACTGTGTGGTGAGTAGTGCTGCGAGGCACTTAGTTGTGAAAGCGTCTGTTATGTATGATGTGTACTCATCCGATCACATTCCGGTAACGATTGAATGTAATTTAAAATTAATTATTCCTAAATTAAAACCTAAAACATATTTTTGTAATAAAGTTATATGGGGTGAAAGAAATAAAAATAAAATTATGAAATATAATAAATATTGTCATTCAAATTTAAGACTTATGGACTTTCCCACAGAGTTTATAAATTGTGCTCATAGAATGTGCTCCGATGCTCACCACTTCACACTGCTTGACCAGATGTATAGTAGTTTGATTAAAATACTAACAGAAGGTGCCGTGCTTAGTGGCGTAAGTAGTGAAAGAGCTGTGAATGAAAGAAAATACGTACCTGGTTGGAACATGCATATTCGTGGCGCTCATAGGGAGGCTCGAATGTGGTATCAAACCTGGCTTCTACACAATAAACCTAAGACAGGGTACATTTATGAAAATATGTGTAAATACCGGAATATATTTAAAAACAAACTGAAATATTGTCAGGATAATGAACAGAAAATAAAAATGGACATAATTGCTAAAAACCATTCAGATAAAGATTTTGCACAAATAAATTAAATCCGTGTGCATGAACCAAAAAATATTGCCAATTCTTTTAAACAGTATTTTAAGGTTGAGTCACCCCTTAGGGAACTGAAACAGATGTTCTATGCTGAGTCCGGTGCGGGTGATATTACCGTCCGATTCACTGCAAAAGACGTTGCACTGGTAATAGCAGGAATGAAAAGAGGTAATTCACCCGGTCAGGACGGTCTTAGCATCGAGCACCTGAAACACGCAGGCGTACACCTACCTCGAGTATTAGCCATGTTCTTTAACCTTTGTATCAACCACTGTTATATGCCTCGTGACCTCATACCACTGTTGAACCTATAATTAAAAATAAAACTGGGGATGCCTCTGACTTGTCCAATTACAGGCCTATTTCGTTGGCGACTGTCATAGCCAAGGTGCTGGACGGTCTGCTTGATAAGCAGTTATCAGAGCATATTACATTGAACGACAGTCAATTTGGCTTTAGACCGGGGTTCTCCACAGAGACTGCTATTCTGTGCCTCAAGCAGACTGTGCAGTACTATACGGACAGAAAAACGCCTGTTTTTGCCTGTTTTTTGGACTTGTCAAAGGCATTCGATCTAATTAATTATAAAGCACTGTGGCGCAAGCTGCAAGCAGAAACTACTGTACCGAGTGAAATTGTTTCCTTATTTAAATACTGATGTAATAATCAACGAAATAGTGTGAAGTGGGAGGCATCATTCTCTGATGTGTATCGGCTAGAGTGCGGGATGAGGCAGGGAGGGTTAAGCTCTCGTTAAGCCTCGACTATTCAACCTTTATATGAATCAGCTGATCGTTGAGCTCAGCAATACTAGTGTTGGCTGTCATATAGATGGAGTTTGTATTAACAATATTA
Organism: Trichoplusia ni; assembly: GCF_003590095.1. Classification (NCBI taxonomy): domain Eukaryota; kingdom Metazoa; phylum Arthropoda; class Insecta; order Lepidoptera; family Noctuidae; genus Trichoplusia; species Trichoplusia ni. The sequence goes on from NW_020800219.1 coordinate 37,809, forward strand.
GTTATGCTGACGATATGGTGTTGCTGAGTCCATCGATCAATGCCCTACGGCGGCTACTGTCGATTTGTGAAGCATATGCTGCGACTCACGGACTCAAGTACAATGCCAAACAGAGCGAAATCATGGTATTTAGGGCAGGTGGTAAAGGTTACCCAACTATACCCAAGGTTTCGTTCTGCGGTTCACGTTTAAATAGGGTGATCAGTTTTAAGTACTTGGGTCACTGGGTTACTGAGGACTTGAAAGACACTATGGACATTAACAGGGAACGTAGGTCGCTGTCGATACGCTGTAACATGCTGGCTCGCAGGTTTGCGCGATGTACTGAACCTGTTAAGATTACTCTGTTTAAGGCATTTTGCCAGTCTTTTTACACGTGCAACCTGTGGACCAGGTATAGTTTGCGTGCATACAGCGATCTACGGGTCCAGTATAATAACGCACTCCGAATACTGCTGGGGCTGCCGTGGAGATGCAGTGCGTCAAAAATGTTTGCGGACAGAAATATTGATGGTTTTGCAGCCATTATGCGTAAAAGGTGTGCCTCCTTACTCGCGCGTCTCCGTGACAGTTCCGGCGCTATCTTAAATGTGTTCACGGACAGGTCGGAGTCTCCAATGCTGCGACATTGGATCTTTCATAATATAATAAATCTTTATTTCGGAATAAATTGTTACAATTAATATAAAGGTATAAATCTTAATAAATAGGGCCTATCGTACAGGTGTGCCTGAACTAGGATATCCTGTGTTTCAGGCGTTACGGGCTAACTAAATCTTATATGGACGGGCCTGTTGGTCTAGTGGTTAGTGACCCTGACTGCTGTACCAGAGGTCGTGGGTTCGATTCCCGCCCAGGACAAAAGTTGTGTGATGAGCATGATCATTTGTTCTGGTGTCTGGGTGTAATTTATCTATAATATGTATGTATTTAGAAATATATAAGTAAGTTTATCAGTTGTCTGGTTACCATAACACAAGCTCTGCTTAGCTTGGGATCAGATAACCGTGTGTGAGTTGTCCCAGGATATATTATATATTATATTATATTATATAAACAATACTTATTTAAAATAATGTAATATAATTATTAGGTAAATAGCATAACATGCATCTAATGTACAGGTGAAACGATTTGCAAAGTAGAAAAAAATTGCAAAATCGTTTTCTGATATGTATAGTAATTTAATTATTAGGTAAATAACATTAATTAATCTAACATACACACAGGTAAATAAATCGATTGTTTTTGCATAGGAGACAAAATAACAGAACTCGCTGACGTAGTATAAAAGGTCTTAATACAGTGGTTTTACTATCTAGCACTATACATAATAAAGAACTAACAAGTATTTACTTTAACACAATTAATAATTTCTCTGTATCTTCGTAGGACATACTTTGGAGGGCCTCCCTCAGTGCTCTTTTACAATTATGATAATTGAGAGAAAATATGTTTTTCATCGCATTTAACCTATTGTAAAGAAGAGGTCCTAAAAACACGTAAAATTTTGTTGTAAAAGCATGCTGTGTACTTATTTTTTGTGGGCAAACAATATCTTTCCGTCTTTTATTAGTAAGCTCAGTGCTGTAGGGAAGGGCTGCATGCTGTTTTCAAACAATACTCATTATGAATACCTGTCGGACTGTTAAAACTTTACATGATTCGTAAAAGAGTTTAGTGGGATAGAGGAAAGGGCGAAAGTTACATACTTTGAGAATGGCTCTCTGGGCACGCTCGGTGGTTACTAGGAGCGTTTTTCCAGCACCACCCCATGCGGTAATGCAGTAAGTTATAATTGATTGGCATAACGCAAAGTAAACCTGCTCAATTGTTTTTTTGTTTGCAATGCATCGCAACTTTTTGAAGACAAATATCAATTTACGTATCCTATTATTTAGAGTTCCTATGTGTTGTTTAAACGAAAGGTTTTCATCTAATATAACGCCCAGGTACTTAATGTTATTTGTGATTTTGAGCTTGGGGCATATACATTGGTTAGTGGTGGGGTGTCTACAACTATGAGCATGCAATGTTGGGTTATTTGACGATGTTAGATTGCGCATACTAAATCTTATGTAATGTGTCTTATCTGCGTTTAGTGTTAGTAAATTCTGCTGAAGCCAATTATTTACAACATTAAAACCGTTTTGCGCGTGCAAGTAGACATTATTTTCTGACTCGGCTGAAAAAAGTAGTGCAGTGTCGTCAGCTTATAATATGATCATGCCATGATCTAATTTTAGTTTACACAGGTCATTAATGTAAATTAAGAACAGCATGGATGATAAAGAGCTTCCTTGAGGTACACCATATGGAGTGTTTTTCTAATAAGAACTAAAGATATTTCCGATTTTTCCGCACTGATAACGATCTTCTAAGAAACTAGAAAACAGTTTTAGCTGGGTATCTCTTATCCCTATACTTTCAAGCTTCCGAAGCAGACCAGGGATGTAAACTGTGGCTTTTGCAAGGTCCAGGAATATCCCTACAGCATGGTTCCCTTTGTCAAGTTCTTGTGCTAAGTAGTTAGTCAGTTGATGAACTGCGTCAGCAGTTGATAACTTTTGTCTGAAACCAAATTGCGATTTAGACAGGATTGCTTTATCCTCCAAATATTTAATAAGCCTTTTATTTATTATTTTTTCTAATATTTTGGACATACTGGGCAACAAGGAAATTGGTCTATAGTTTGTCACTTGATCTTTGCTACCAGATTTATATATGGGGATAGCTACAGCTTTTTTGAGACACTCCGGAAAAATGCCTTTGCTTAGACATTTTTGAAAAATGCATGTTAATGGAGGTACCAGAATATGTTTGAACTGTTTAATTAATCTAGTTGGAATATTATCCTATCCCACTGCGCAGTCGTTTTTTAAGTTCTTACTACGTACTTTCGACTTCAGTCTCGTCAGTGTCTAATAAAATGAAAGATTTTAATGTACTACACGGAAAAGGTGCGTCTGTGAGGAACTGTGACTGACTCTGCACTTTTTCTGCTAAACGCTTACCGACGTTAACAAAGAAGTCATTTGCAATGTTAGTAGATGTCACGTGCGATGAGTGTACTTGCAATAAACTTGAAGATGACTCATGTTGTTTAGAGGTGTATGTTACATTTTTTATATATTTCCAATTTTTTTTACTATTCGTTCCAGCTTTTTCCAACGCAGCTTAATCGTAGCTCGTCTTAACTTTTTTTTAAAGATCATTACAAAAGTTTCGATATCTTTTATACGATAATTGCAATATGGAATTGTCTGGGTTACGTTTAGCTTTCATATGAAGTTTATGTCTCATACATCGGATGAGACCTGGCGTGATCCATGGTTTTATGTTATAGTTTTTATTAGTCAGCCGAATATTGTTTGTGTTTTTATGAATTGCCTGTTGCACTTTTTCAATTAGATATAACATACAAAACTGTGGGTCAGCATTATTGAAAACTGGGGCGAAATCAATGTTGCATAAATCATCTTCAAGTTTCTTTGTGTTTAATTTAGAAATAATGCTGATATTGTCTTGTTTAGGTAATTTACAATTTAAGGTTAGTAGGACAGCATTGTGGTCGGTTATTGTTGAATTAATAACAAGTGTAATTGAAGGGAAAATCGATTTAAGCATGATATGGTCTAAGCAGGAACCACTTTGATGTGTAGGTAGGGAATGCGCTGGGATCATGCTGTGAAAGTAGCACAGGTTAAGGTATTCTTGTGCAGATGCATCTATGCATTCTGTAAGGATGTTAATATTAATATCTCCAACCAAAATGATGTTTTTAAAGGATGATAGTTGTTGTAAAGTATCGTTCAGGGAAGTCACAAAAGTGTTTAAATTTCTGAAAGCGGGGGGCCTATACAGTGCTAGAATTGCAAATTCTGATCCGATTTTTACAAGCAGTTTGTTGCAATCGAGAATATTCGGTTCTTCGACAGAGATATGGTGATGGTCTCTAGCGTATACTATCACTCCATCGTTTTGGTTGTAATTACAAGTACTCTTATACATATTATATCCTGGCATTGTTGGTATGTTATATTGTTTGGCCAGCCAGCATTCGGTTAAGACAATAAAGTCGCAATCAATGTTTAATCTCTTTTGAAAAATACTAAAATTATCAAAATTCTTAAAAATGCTGCGAATATTTTGTGTTAGTATTGTTAATGGGTTGTTAAGGGAGGAGAGATATTGTTTGCAAAGATCCGCTTCACAGGCCTTACAATCGGATACAGAGAAATTATCTAATTCATTAATAATATCCTTCATCATAAAAGAAAAACGAGAATAGGTCAGAAGATACCTCAATTTACGGCGCTTTTAGGCGCCACCATAGTCAATTGAATTTATGTACCTCTTTTCTGCTATGGTTTTCGCTGGGCATTCTGTAGAACCGGTTTTATGGTTGCCTGGTTTCTTGAAATGCAGACAAGTGGCGCATTGTGGTGTTTCTGCTTTCTTCGTGCACTCTTTTATTGAGTGTCCTTGGCCTCCACAGTGGCCGCAGGAGGATGTTGTCTCCCTGCAGAACTTGGCTGCATGACCATACTACTGGCAGTTGTAGCACCGTGTAACTAAGGTAAAATCTCTCACTGGGCAAGATGACCAATTCACAAATACTCTTTCTTTGGTTATCAGGGCTTTGCGTATGGTTGGCGATACTTCAATGACGAAGTTGCATGTCTCAGCATCCTTTTTTCCCGACTTATGGCTTAACTTAACCGTATCTAGGAACGTCTCTAGGTCGGTATCTTGAAGATGATCTGACAAATTTTGGTTGTATATGCAAGTAAAAATTTATTTCTCTTGCATTGTCGTCGGTACTCCGATAACTACCACTCTAGGCTTTCGTTTCGGCGGCTCGTCGATTGTGAAGCCTGATTTCGTAAGCTGCTCAGTATTTTTTATCTTGTCGATATCGTCTTTGGTGTCCGTGCTTATTATGACACCCCCGTTTTTCGTCTTGCGCATGCAATTTCTCCCTCACATGTAATTTCATTTGTTCAGGGCAAATGATTTTTTGGACAAGTGATTTGGTCTCTTCGCTCGATTTCAGTTTCTCGAGTCATTTGGGTAAATGGCCACTGAACTTAAGTTTTACGGCTGAATAAACTTGTTGGTGCCTTTTTTGACCATATCGGCAAAGGAAGTTCCCGAAGCAGGTCAAGTTGGTCTTGCAGGTTGCCAATAGTGGAGTGAGCTTGAACGGCTCTTAGTTTGAGGGACTGGTACTGTACAGCCATCTGCGACGTACCGTGACCCACTTTTCGGCATAGCGAACTTATGCGTAACTTCTGCTCTGAGTTCAACTTGCCCTCTGATGCAATACAGCAAACTTCATTGAGGCACGTCTCGATTTGAGTCATCCAGGCCTGTATTTCCGGAGTTGAAATCACTTCAAAACCATTTGCCTCTTCCCTCGGCGTGATAGGGTTTGGTGATGGCACAGGCGGCGGGGTGCGAGCGGTCCTGCCACTTCTATTGAAGGGGCTACCATCCATGATGATAAATATGTTACACTTCTTCGTTTAAACACTTAGCATATTAAAAATCTACACTATTATACCTAACTGATGACATTGTTATTTACAGTTACTACTACTGTATTAAAAACGAGGTCAAGATTTAGCACTTATAAATGAATTTATTTTACTAATTGAGCGACACGTCCGTTCTCAGCGAAAAGCAAAGCAAAAGCCGGATGAAGCTCCATACCCAATA
>NW_020800220.1:0-28094 GCF_003590095.1 Trichoplusia ni
TTGCATGAATTAATTTTTGTTAATATTAATTATTATTTGATTTAATAACATGCAACTCATTTGCGTTTTTATTTTTTAAATCTTTTTATATTTTTTTTTTTTTGTAAGTATAAACCTTATGCAGGTATATTATCAATTTATTGAAATACTCTGCATTAGTTTATACACTCGAATTTGAAAATTGTCTGGACTTTAAAAGAGACTGCGACCCCTGAGTTTGTTTCGACATTTCTTCTTAGGGTAGTCAGCTAGGAAATGTCGGCTCCATCGTTCTCAAAAAAGACATGTAAAAGTGATAAAAAATATCCTATTTGCAGAATAAATAATTTCATAGTGGTTTCTTAGGTTTACGCGAATGTTAGACATTGAAATGAAACTACTTTTACGGATTTTATCGCGGTTTAATTTTAGATTTTAGTTCCCGACGTTTCGAAACCTTTGCAGGTATCATGGTCAGTCTGCCCGTGACCATGATACCTGCAAAGGTTTCGAAACGTCGGGAACTAAAATCTAAAATTAAACCGCGATAAAATCCGTAAAAGTAGTTTCATTTCAAATAATTTCATTTCATTTCATTTCATTTCAACAAATCTCAAAAGGTCCTTTCATGCCTACTTTTAAGGTACAAGGTCAGGTTTACCATTTGATAGGATCCCTTTTGCCTGAAGACCAACCTAAGTTTCTTCAAATATATTTCGTATCCGACTACAGCGAACAGTCGAATATAAGAAATCAATATTTCCCGAATTTAAATACTGAACTAATTTCACAACTTCAAGACATGTTGCATCAGGTTAATTCATATGTATGCAGTTTTAAATCGGCACTAGAAACTCTTCCTCGATATGATGATAGCAATTATAAAATTGTTATAAATGCCGAAAGGCGTCCAACTCAGGAACATCCTAGGCGTTATAATGCTCCATCCACAAATGAAGTTGCTGTGGTATTGGTCGACCAAGAATGTGATAGGCGTGATATTGTTATCCGGTCCAGAGACAATCGTTTGCAACGTATTTACGAAACCCACAGGGCTTATGACAGTTTGCAATATCCTTTGATATACTGTCGAGGGGAAGATGGTTATAATTTTGTTTTATACCAAACTGATCCGCATACAGGTGCACCTAATTATAATAAAAAGATTTCATGCCTTCAATTTTATTGTTACCACTTGCAAGTGAGACGGAATAGGTTGGTATACTTTCAACGTTTTCGTGGCTTATTCAATCAGTTTATTGTTGACGTGTACGCAAAAACTGAAACCGAAAGATTAGTTTACATACGATCTAATCAAAGGCAGCTACGCGCTGAAGAATACGTACACCTTCGCGACGCCATGCAGCAATATAATGATACGGTGAATATGGGCCGCTTCAGGCCGCACGGTACATGCACGAACGTACTCAAGATGCTTTTTGTTATGTAAGAAAATATTGATGTCCTGACTTATTTATTACTGTAACTGCCAATCCTAAGTGGGATGAAATCACTCGGGAGCTTCTTGAGGGTCAAGCACCGCATGACCGCCATAATATCATCGCAAGAGTTTTTCATTTAAAATTAAAATTAATGATAGATCTACGTACCAAAGATAACATTTTTGGAGAAGTATTGTGTTATATGTATAGTGTTGAATGGCAAAAACGCGGCTTACCTCACGCACATATCCTGCTATGGTTTAAAGATAAGGTTCGACCTAATGATGTAGACAGTTTAATCAGTGCTGAAATTTCAAGTCCGATTGCAGATCGCGTGCTATACGACATTGTTAAAACCCATATGGTACATGGTCCATGTGGTGCATTTAACGGGAATTCTCCTTGCATGCAAGACGGTCGTTGCACTAAAAGATATCTAAAATGCTTAGTGGATGAAACTGTAACAGGACATGATGGATACCCATTATATCCTCGTCGTTCAAGAGACAATGGTGGTTTTACTGTTGGAAAACGAGTGTCTAGACAACAGGTAACTTTAGATAATAGGTGGGTCGTTCCGTATTCGCCTGTGTTGTCTAGAACATTTCAAACTCACATAAATGTTGAAATGTGTAATAGTGTAGAGTCAATAAAATATATTTGTAAGTACATTAATAAGGGCAGTGACCAAGGTAGATTTGCGTTGAGAAATGAACATGACGAAATTACTGACTTCAGTCAGGCAGATATATTAGTTCTTCAGAAGCTGTGTGGCGGATCTTAAGTATCAACATTCACGAAAGATATCCACCTGTGACTCATCTAGATGTTCATCTTGAAGGCGGTCAACGTATATATTTCAACGCCAAAAATGTTACAGAACGATTAGAGAACCCTAGACAAACAACTTTATTAGCATTCTTTCGACTTTGCCAAACTGATGATTTTGCAAAATCTCTTTTGTATGAGGAAGTTCCATCGTATTATACCTACAATAAGCAACGAGGTGTCTTTAATCGGAGACGCCGTGGCAGGCCTGTAGGTGGCGAGTCAGGTATTTTCAAAGAACATGTTCTTGGTAGAGTGTATACCGTTCATCCTAACAACGCTGAGTGTTTCTACATATTTGCGATTATTATTACACACAGTGCGAGGACCAACCTCATTTATAGATTTTAGAAAAGCTTGCCAAGCGCGTCATTTGCTTGAAAATGATCAGCATTGGGATCACGCTTTAGCAGAATCCTGTATTAGTGATAATCCACGACGGTTACGCCATTTATTTGTAACATTACTAAAATTTTGTAATTTGTCAGATGCTATACAATTATGGGAAAAATATAAAAATAAACTTGCAGAAGACTTTCTTAGGAATATATATCACAATGATGAAGGCACAACTAATGATAACGTTCGTGATCTTGCTATAAATCAGTGTTTATTGGCTCTTCAGGATGACTTAACAGCAGTAGGCGGTAAATTACTATGTGAATATGGTTTGCCAAAATTGCCAACACCAACCTCAGTCGGAGACGTTACTAAAAGGGAATATTCCGCAGAGATTGGTTACAACCCAATGGAACTGCTGACGACATTAGAAAGCGGTGTCCCAATGATGACTGCAGAACAACGTTCAGTCTATGATCGCATGTGCGAGAGTGTTCAAAATAATTTGGGGACAATATGGTTACTAAATTAATATTAGCTTCCGTTCGAAACCAGGGTAAAATTGCTCTTGCCGTGGCTTCATTAGGGATAGCTGCAACATTGCTACCAGGAGGTAAAACTGCTCACACTATGTTTAAAATACCAATTGATTTAGATCGCACGGAAAGTCCAACCTGTAGTATTTCAAGCAATAGCGACAAAGCAAAGGTATTACGCGAGTGTAATTTAATCATATAGGATGAGTGTACGATGGCCCATCGAAAAGGAGTAGAAGCGGTAGACAGAACTTTAAGGGATATATAACAAAATGATCGACCAATGGGCGGTATCACGGTTTTATTTTGTGGTGATTTCCGACAAACCTTACCGGTAATACTACGGGGAACCCGAGCTGATGAGGTTAGGGCTTGCCTGAAAAGCTCTTATTTGTGGCGTGATATACAATCGATGCATTTAACTATAAACATGCGAGTGAGAACTGGAGATAATCCAGATAATAGTCAATTTTCTAATACATTATTAAAGATTGGTGAAGGTACCTATCCACAACTACACCAAGGAAAACTTATTTTGACGCCTGAATTATGTTGTATAGTTCAATCTCAAACACATCTGATATCGTCGGTTTACGGTGACAAATATATTAAATAGGGACAATACTTGGCTCAGCGAAAGATCCATTTTAACTCCTCGCAATGATCAGGCATTTGAGATTAATAACAAAATACTGTCAAATCTACAGGGGGAAAGCAAAGTTTATAGATCAATAAATAGAATGGTCGATGAACAAGAAGCCACTAATTACCTACCCGATAGAATTCTTAAATTCTTTAAATATGCCCGGACTTCCTTCTCATGAAATTTGTTTAAAAATTGGCATTCCGATTATTCTACTCCGAAATTTAAAACCACCACAACTTTGCAATGGAACTCGACTGTAAGTAACCCAGTTGCAACAAAATATAATCGCTCAAATTGTAACAGGTTGCGGTGCAGGAGAAACCGTCTTTATCCCCAGAATACCCATTATACCAAATAATTTTCCGTTCCAATTTAAAAGAACGCAATTCCCGGTATCGGTGTGTTATGCAATGACAACTAATAAAGCTCAAGGGCAGACTTTTCGTGTTGCCGGAGTAGATCTCGGTGTCAGTTGTTTCTCGCATGGTCAGTTATACGTTGCTCTTTCCCGGGTTAGCAGTTCTAGAAATCTTTATGTTCACGTGCCGGACGCAACAATTTCCAATATAGTTTAAGCCTCATGTAAATGTGATCTAAACAATATTACCAATACATTAACTTAATAACAGAAGGAGTCACACGCTAACAGATTCGCGGACACAGCTATCTTTTCTGCCGAAAGTCGCTATTACACGTGAACGAAGTCGCGGGTAAAAGCTAGTTGTTAATAAAGTTAAAAACATAATTTATCATTATGTATTATATTAAAATTAAAATAGAAGTGTTATTATACTTCTGACTTTATGAGATTATAGCTTAATATATTCATTTTCTCAAAGAGAAAATGAAGATTGAAGCTTAATCCCAATCTTAAAATCAAAATAAATTACGTATGACTTTATATTATGACCAGCACGCCCACTGTAAAAAACAGCGTAATCAATATTTAGTATGGCTTTCATTATTTTCAATGCAGCTAAGCAGACGTCGCCGCATGGAGGCCACAATGTTTGCACATATATCTGTGCCGCTTAAATTCTCCCACAGTTGAGTGCAATGGGATTTAAGCTGCTCACGACATCTCTCATCTCGCGCTTCCCATCTTTGAACCATTAAACCCCATATATTTTCAATGGGGCTTAGATCAGGGGAACGTGCCGGCCACGGAATAACTTTAATATCATTATGCTTGCTAAACCACTCTCTTACAATACTGGCACGATGTATCGGACAATTATCTTGAAAAAAATTTAGTTCACTACATTCTTCTATGGGGTAAACATTACGCACAGTAGGTAGCATTATGTCATTTAAAACTTCAACGTAATTAGAGCTGTTCGCACGCGTAGGTATGAATTCCAGTTCACCCGGCCCTTGAGCACTAATCCACCCCCACATGTTCACACTTATTCTACCGGATTCTGTATTCGGAATAATGTTTTGCTCAGACCAGCGAGTATTATCTTTTCGCCATAAATGAAGTCTTCCTTTCTGGCAAGATTTGAAAGTCTTTTCATCGGTAAATATGGTTGTATCCCAGTTAAAATCTAAATATTCTCGAGCAAAACGTAGTCGTTCCTCCTTGTGTTTTTGTGTCAAAAACGGTTTTTTAGCTGGTTTCCGGTGATGTAAACCTTCAGCATGGAGTGCACGGCGAACAGTTCCTACTGACGTATCAAATTGATCAGCAAATATTTTTGTTGGAATGAAACCATTTGTTTCATATTCTTCCACCATGGCACGTCGCTGAGTCGGGTTTATAAGCGGTGGCCTTCCACTTCTTACACGACACTGCAGACTACCTTCTTCCTCGAACCTCTTTACCCAACGGCTAACAGTATTTCTCTGAAAAACGAAAATTTTATTATAAACTTGCAACTAGTGATTATATAAAAAAATTATAGACCACAACAACCATAATTACAATTTTAAAAAAATACTTACACATAAGCCGGTTTGATTTGAAATTTGAGAAATATTCAACCCATTTTGATGTAAAGCGACAATATTTGCCCTGGCATCAATCGTAATATTTGCTTGCATTTTGAATAAAGATAATAAAAATACACTAATCGCAATGATAATACAAACGCTCCGAACAAAGTTCACCAACAAACAACGTCGTAACTAATTTATTAAATTAAAATCTAGTAGTTAGTTAATTATTTTTTTTACATTTACCCTCATCTTCATTCTTTTTTGTAAATAAGTACGCTGTAGTGTAAGTATTAAGTATATCTATGTATGTAATAATGATCTAATGTGTAACCAATCTTACCTTTTGTTTACTCCACGTGTAACCTCATTTTTACTGTATTTAATCATTGCTTTATTATAATTAAAGGGCAGTCATACCTGAGATCTCGTAGTTTCAATGTGTTTTCTAACACCTCCCGTACATGGCGACCCTGCCAGCTGTCCGCGCGAGTCGGTTATTTGAGACGGTGCATACATAAATGGAGTGGAACTTTTATTGGATTAATTGATTTGGTTGCTACGGGACTCAGAAATAATTAAAAGTGATGACTATGGCGCAGTTACAACAAATCGGTTGCACTTACGAGTTGGACGCTTCAATTCTTGTGTCGTACAAAATAACTGAAAATTTACTATGGGTAACCAAAAATCTCAAGAAGTAGTCATCGCTCAGAATGCTGCTGGAGGTGTTAACCAAGCTACGACGGAGGAAATACAGCAGCATATGTCGACCACAAAAATACTGCTGTGCGTTATAATATTATTTTTATGTCTGGGGCTACTGTATCTTGCCTACAGTACTTATAAGAAGTGCCATTTGCGATGGATATCAAGGCAAATAAATAGAGCTACACTGAGGGATTCTTTTTTCCGACGACCAGCGGCGACTCCCGGGCGTCTTGACAGAGAGGCGCAGCAGGCTCCGAATAAACTTTATCCAGGAGTTGTTTAGTGAAACGATCTGTTAAAGTGATTAAATGTGCGGTATCCAATAAGTGCTTCACAGTGCGGTTAAAAGTGCGTTTTCGTAAATATATCATACTGCTCGGGCACTAGTTAAAATAGGTAACGTCTTAATATATGGGAGTAAAATTAAAATATATAATGGACATATTATTTAATGGACTTTAGTGTTATTAATAGTTCATGTTTACTCAAATAATGCATCATCAGCGTTTGTGTGGTAAGTTATGGCAATTACTTTACAGTCGTTATATAATGAATTAAAAGAGATCAGAACTTATTTAATAAAAATAGGCCCAAAGAGAAGACAAGGTCATATTTTAGAAAGCAAACTAAGTGAAGCTAATATAGTGCATGAGCAATTTGAATGCTGGTTAAATACATATAAGTCAAAATTAAGAAAGGACGACGATGATGATCCAGTTGTGCATAGTTTTTGTAAACAATTTTTAACGTTATTTAATGAAATTGTAGATTTATGTCAAAGCGATAAAAATTCCGAAGATTTTGTTACAATGAGTACTTTTGATTTAAAGACTGCCTTGAACTTATTGCCCTGTATGACAGATACAGAGGCTAATACGAAGCAATTAATTGACAATATAGAATATTATAACTCTCTATTGGACAAGGATGTATGTAAGAAAAATTTGATTAATTTTGTCTTAAAAAGTAGATTGTCTCAAGCTGCAAAATTAAGGTTGAATTCCAGTTATGCAAGTGTAGATGATTTAATTACGGATATGAGAAAAGAACTATTACCTCGAAAATCAGCAACTGCAATTTCAAGTAAATTAGAACATATTAAGCAAAATGATTTATCTATTTCAGATTTTGGAAACCAACTATCAGAATTATTTGTTGACCTTACAATTTCGCAAGCGAACGGCAAGTCAGAAAATTACAGCATTTTAAAGCCATTAAATGAAAATATAGCTATCAAAAAATTCGCCGACGGCTTGCGAGATCGTAGGCTCAGTACTATTATTGCTGCCAGGAATTTTAGCACTTTGAAGGACGCAATCCAGGCTGCCATGGATGAGGAGGTCACCACCGCGTCGGGTTCGGGCGAAATTATGGGTATGCATAAAACTTTTTATTCTTATCATAACAGAGGACAAAAATATAATTTTAGAGGAAATCGAGGAGGCTTCTACAACTCAAACTCTTCATATAGAGGACAAGGACGAGGTTTTCGAGGAAATCAGCGAGGATGGTATCAGCAGGTCACGACCCGAGGTGCACCGACGCGAGGACATCGGTTCAGCGGTCAACAATATAGAGGTAAGTCCAGAAGAAAACAAGGGATATGTCAACAACCTAATGTTAACGTTATAGATGAAGAAAGTTTTTTAAATTCATTGCCTAATACAGAGCCCCAAAGTTCACAATCGAATGTGACTGAAACATTTTTTCGTGACCAATAATAAGCAACATTCAATTTTATCATGCGATAGTGATTGTTTTACATGTTTTTCAGTAAATGGAAAATTATTTTCATTTTTGGTAGATTCTGGTGCATCTTTAAGTGCAATTAAATATAGTTACGTAATTGGCCTAAATTTAACTTTGCATAAAGAAGACATTACTATAAATGGTCTTGGGGGCAAAGTCCGTGCATTAGGGTACGTGTATCTACAATTGAGTAGTGATGATGTAACTATTAGTCATAAGTTTTATGTTTTAAATACATTGCCTATTACATCAAACGGTATCATCGGTCGAGACTTTTTAAGAAGATTTAGATCTGTTTTGAATTTCGATACAAATATTTTGACTTTGCGTGATACTATAAATCGAACGATTACTTTACCAATTACAACTAAAAGTAATAACTTATTAGAAGTTTCGGCTAGGAGCGAGTCTATTCACTATATTCAGACACAGTTTGAAGAAGAATGCGTAATTTGTTCGACTGAATTACAGGATGGTGTTTATTTAGCTAGTTCCATTGCTTCTCCTGTTAAAGGTGTTTTACCTATTAAAATACTAAATACAACAGAAAATAATGTAACGTTATCAACATTTAATTTTGATATTCACAAATTAAGCGATTACAATATTTGTTCATTTGATAAAATAGAAAATAAGGCAGTCATACCTGAGATCTCGTAGTTTCAATGTGTTTTCTAACACCTCCCGTACATGGCGACCCTGCCAGGAGGACACATTTCATCGCATATAACTAACTATAGAATTAGTGTAGCCATTCTTAATTCATAATTAAAACACAAAAAGTGTATACTGCAGTGGGGTTCGATTGCAGGTCTCAATGAGCGTTTCAGTTAGACCAATGCGTTGTCCGCTAAGCCAAACAGACACTTATCTACATCATTGAAATTAAATAACAATATCTCAATACGTCCGTCATCGCATAACTGGTTTGTCACCAAGGCAAATTATTATATCGCACTCTTTCTGACTAGATAATGATGAAAGAGTGCGAGACCGCGTATTTGTGCAAAATGTTTGTTAAAGAAAAAGGTCGTAAGTGCAACTTGTTTTAATGCGATAGTTTTGTGAAACTGCTACTGCACTTATGACCGCTACCGTACAGCTGGCCAATACGCAGTTTTTAGATAGTCAAAGTATAGACATTTTGATAGGCGCGGACCGGTTTTGGGACTTGCTTATCGATGGCAAGATGCGTTTACCGGGCGGTCCGTTCCTGCAAAATACGAAGCTGGGTTGGATAATATCAGGTCCCATCAATAATACACGCAGTGATGGCCATATCCAATGCAACTTCTCCCAATCTATAGATACGCAGCTACGTCAGTTCTGGGAACTCGAGGAACTGCCTGTGCCTCGGGTTACGTACAGTGAAGAAGAATTGGCATGTGAACATTATTTTACGGCTACCACCATTCGTAATGATGATGGTAGATTTTGTGAACACATTCCACTTCATGAATCACCCTATGCATTAGGTGAATCGTTTTCACAGGCAGAACGACGTTTCTTATCTTTAGAAAAAAGATTATTAATTCAAATACACGGCTATGGCCGATTGCAAAAGAATGTATAGACAGGTACTTGTAGAACCTTCTCAACGCGACCTGCAACTGATTGTCTGGCGTAATGATCCAGCGATGCCGCTTGAAATCTATCGACTAAATACCGTTACGTACGGCACGGCATCGGCGCCTTTCCTTAGTGTTAGATGTTTAAAGCAGTTAGCGGCTGAATGTAGGGATCCCGAAGTAAAAAGAGTTATAAATGACGATTTCTATGTAGATGATCTGCTGACTTCATGTGACGACAAAGATAAATTATTGAACATTTGCAAAGGTACTGTAGATGTCCTTAAGTCTGGATGTTTCCCTTTGCGCAAGTGGATTTTTAACTTTGAAATCGACGGGCAATCATCACGAAGTCCTAATGAGCACACATTTCAAGATTTAAATCTTGGTGAACACAGTCAGTGTAGAACATTGGGACTGGGTTGGTGTAACGTCAATGATGAGTTTAATTTCAATACGCAAATTCAAAATAGTAACAATTCAGTTACAAAACGTACAATAATTTCCACAGTTTCGCAGATATTTGACCCGTTAGGTTTGTTAAGCCCTTCCGTTATTATAGGTAAAGTGTTGTTACAAAAACTTTGGCTGTTAAAATTGCAATGGGACGATCCGCTTCCTGATGATGTTATACAAACATGGAAACGGTTTGTTAAAAGTCTTACATGTCTAAGCGCAATCAGGGTACCGCGACACGTGTTTCAAATCAATCCATCTCGAACTGAGGTACATATATTTACAGACGCTTCACAAACGGCATATGGCGCTTGCGCCTATGTACGCACTATATGTACTGATCAGGTGTTAATTAGGTTACTTATGTCTAGGGTAAAGTGTCTCCACTGAAACCCGTAAGCATACCCAGACTGGAATTGTGTGGCGCGTTGTTAGGTGCGAGGCTTTTCGACAAGATTCGTAATTCACTTACCCATAGAGTTGATAACGGTGTATTTTGGACCGACTCGACTATTGTGTTAGGTTGGTTACATATGGCTCCTAATATGCTCAAAACTTTCGTTCAGAACCGTGTCGCTGAGATACACGAACTGACGAACCATTTCACCTGGTGTCATGTAAGTGGCAAGGAAAACCCTGCTGACCTAGTTTCGCGTGGTGTCAGTCTCGAAGACTTGTCATCATCGACTCTGTGGTGGGAGGGTCCTACGTTTTTAAAAGACTTGGATTTTAGCACTGATTCTACTTTAGAATTAGATACAAATATCAATGAAATTTCGTGTCATGAGTTGCCTGAGGTTAAATCAAATGTTATTAGTTCGTTTTTAACGAATTGTAAATTAAACGCTGTAACCGAACCATTTTTTCTTATGAATAGGTTTTCGCAATTCAATCGCATGAGTCACGCCGCCGCTTTTGTACTTAGATTCATTCACAATGCGCGCAACAAAACTAGTCAGCTGACGGGCGCGATATCTGCTAATGAGTTGAGAAATGCCATATATACGCTCGCTAAGTTATCACAAATTGAATCATTTAGTTATATTGCCAGCGAGTGGACTGTATTTGTTGGTTGATGGTCCAATGGGTTCGGACCGAGCACTGGCGGGATACAAAGAAGCAGGGGTTCAACGCAGTAAAAGAAATTGTGCAGTACTTACGTAGTTCTTTATTCTCCCCAGTATTTCTAGGCTTCCTAGTCTTCCTAGTCTTCCAAGGTTCCTTTCCGGATGCTCACTGGATGTGGAATGCCTAACCGCCGGGAGGGCCCTCTATTTATAGTGACTGCCGACCAATCACGGGGGCGCGTCTTTGGCGCCAGCCAATCATGGCGTGCCGCGCTCCCGCGCTGGCCGGCAAGAAACCCTTCCAGAGGCTTATCCCGGCAGTTAGGCGTCCCTTACAAATGTTCTAGACTTTTTCACCCTATTTAACCTTATCCTAACACCTTTATTTACATAAAAATATGTCTTAAAATAAAGATAATTGCAAAAACCCGCACCTTAATCATGACAACAACAAGGTGCTGCCCCCTGTGACAGAATCGGTAACTAAAAAGTGAATTTTATGTAGGTACTTTTATAACTAATCTACGTGCGTCGCCACCTACCGAGAGTTAGTTACAACAAATTCTAAATAATTGCGGGTACTTATGAAACAACTCCTGACAATAATTGTTTCTAAATAAAACCTATTTCTAGGTTTTTCAGGGTTAAATAGTATATGGACAACACTTAGGTAACTAAATCTTAGTTCTTAACCATAGTCTAAGTCCCTAGCACTCAATACAACATCATATAGTCTTAAACATTTGCAAACAAACCTTATTTTAAACCATAAACAATGTTTCAATATATACCTACGTACACCTATAACTGATTGCAAACGTAAACAAACTCATTAACTTTAAGAAACTTGAAACGTTAATCAAACAAAAACTATAACATACTTAATTTAGGTGTACGTAGTTGTCATCGTCGCTAACAAGTTATGAATACCATTTACTTAAGATTGGAAAAAATTTAAAGTCAAAGGATAGATTATCGAGTTTAAGTTTGTTTTTAGATGGCGATAATTTAATTCGAGTTGGTGGTAGAATACGGCAGTCACCCGACTTCGATTATAATAAGAAATACCCAATACTGTTATCAAGTTAAGGTTCTATTGTTTCGGTATGAACATAAACAAGCCTTACATTGTGGGCCGCAGGCACTTCTCTACCGACTACTCGAGAACTGGTCGGCCGGCCGCTGGCAGGCAGAAACTCAGCGCGAAAGGTCTCTTATCAATGTGTTGTTTGTAAACGCGTCAGGGGTAAAACCTTAAGCCCATTGATGGGCAACCTACCTAAAGAACGAATAACTGCTAATTATCCTTTTTATCGTGTAGGAGTTGATTATGCCGGGCCAGTGTTTATACTGAACCGTAAGGGTAGAGGTTCAAAGTTAATCAAATGCTATATATGTTTGTTTATCTGTTTTGTAACGCGTGCAATACATTTGGAACTGGTTAGTGACCCTCTTCAGATGCATATTTACTAGCTCTCAAGCGTTTTATTTCACGTCGTGGGAAACCATTAGAGATATTTTCTGATAATGGTCGCAACTTTGTTGGTCTCCACAATGATTTCGCTCAGTTTTTGTCAAAAATGTCATAATGATGTTATTGAATACGCAACTAGTCAAAACATAAAATTCTCTTTTATACCGCCGTACTCTCCGCATTTTGGTGGCTTATGGGAGGCTGGGATCAAATCGTGCAAGTACCACTTACGCCGTGTGGTCGGTAGCGCACATCTTACCTTCGAGGAGTTGACTACGGTCTTAACACAAATTGAGGTTGTTTTGAATTCTCGGCCAATAATGCCATTATCTTCGGATCCTCGAGATAACATTCCCCTCAGCCCGGGCCATTTCCTGATTGGTCGACTACTTACGGCACCGGTCTGTGAGAATGACATAAGAGACGCACCTGTTCATCGTTTGACTCGATACCAGAAAGTGGAGCAGGCAAGGCAGCAGTTCTGGTCACGCTGGTCAAAGGAGTACATCTCGGAGCTGCAGACTAGGTCGAAGTGGAGGGTGAATATGAGTACCCTTAAACCTAACACACTTGTCATAATTAAGGACAACAATCTTCCACCGCTGAAGTGGCAACTGGGTCGGATTTTAAAAACAATCCCTGGCAATGACGGTGTTTCAAGAGTAGCGGATATTCAAACAGCGTCAGGTATTATAAGACGCGCATACACGAAAATCTGCCCCCTTGTGGAAGAAGAAGATGTTGCAAGCTGATGCTTACAAGGCCGCGGGCATGTTCGGGACCTCAGTAGCCGTAGTTCGTCGCGTTATCGGCAGCCAATGAGCATACAGAATAATGACGTGATATAACGCTCTCATTGGCTATTCATTGTTCCTAAGCCCCTCTTGCTCGAAAACGTGTAATATAATTTAAATACATTCACTAATGAGCTTTTGACCTATAAATATTCCATTTTTATTTTACACATCTTCCCTCAATCGCAGTTTAGTAGCTATTCAACCAAAATCTATATGTAGCTAAACCACGCCGCAACATATACTATTTGTATTTTCAATGATTTTTCCATCGTCGATAAATATATAGTTATAATAATAATAATAATTTGTTTATTTGCATCAAACACATATACACATTTAAATACATGGTAGTAGATACAATTTAAATTAAACATACAATAATGTGGCAACACCAGCACCTTTGCTAAGTTGCCCAGACAACTTGTGTTAAAGATGCTGGGCCCGACCCCTTTTTGGAATATCTTATAACCATTAAGGTACACACTTGTAGTTTTATGCTTAAACAACCAGTTCAATTAATGAAGTGTAAAGTGTAAAAAAAAAAAAAATACAAACTATTTGGAAAAAAAAACAAATATAAAGTAAATTAAGAATGTATAGTAGTATGTGTGGGGGGGTGTGTGTAGTGATGTGTATGTGTAGTGTTATGTATGTATGGATATGTGTGAGTGTGGGTGTATTAGGTCTGTGTATGTAGGGACGTGTGTGCGTCGTGCATATGTTATTTTATATTAGCAGGTAATGGTAACAAGCAATGAATCAATGATGAAAAGCAGTTTAACGGGAGAGGTTTTGAGTCAACAGTAAGCTTTCAGTGCTTTTATAATTAAGTGTCTGTAGCCAATCATTGATTTTCTTTTTGAATTTAACTTTTGGTAGAGAACAAAAGTCTAGTATTTTGTTAAGACTATTGTAGAGATGGGGACCTTGGAAACAGGGAAATCGTCTAGTGAAGGAGTAATTACATCGGAAAGGTTGGCATACTTTGTCTTTCCGCCTTGTAGTGGGAATTTCGTGGGAGGTTTTTTATGCTGGTATAGCAATGAGTGCAATACAAATAGTTGTCTGACTGATAGGACTTTACAATTCCTATACAATTCTTCAGTTGGAAAAAATATTGGTCTGAAGGTACATACTTTCAACACTGCTCTCTGAGCTCGTTCTAGCCTCAAAAGAACTGTTTTTGGTGCACCACCCCAAGCACATATGCAGTAAGTAAGGAGAGATTGACATAATGCATAATATGTACACCTTATTACATGGGATTCTGCGATGTGGCGAAGATTACTAAATACAAAAATCAACTTTCTGACTCTTTTAGATAGTAACTCTATATGAGGCGCAAAGCTGAGGCTGTTATCAAGAGTCACACCGAGGTATTTAATGGTCTGACAACGTTCTAAATGAGGGCATGTACATGTCGCAGCACCAGACAGTAAACATGAATGCGCAACTAAAGCGTAAGAATTCGGAGGCTGTGCGGAATTTCGTAAGCTGTACGTAAGAACTTTAGTCTTGTCGGTATTAATTGTAAGTATGTGGTTTTTGAGCCATTGCAGAACGATATTTAGTCCTTTTTGGGCGGAATGGAAGGCATCATCCCAAGTGTCACCAGAAAAGGTAAGGACGGTGTCATCAGCAAATGACACGATTCTGCCATTTTCCAGATTCAGATTACAAAGCTGGTTTACATATATTATAAAAAGGGTTGGGCAAGCACGCTGCCTTGGGGAACGCCGAATGTCACTGGTTCCTCTCTACTAAGATAGTTTTGTATTTTTATGCACTGAGTTCGATTTTGAAGATAGTCCCTGAAGATGTTAAGGGTTTGGCTACGAATCCCGAGTTCCTCCAATTTTCTAATAAGGTTAGGAATCGATACAGTATCGAACGCCTTTTTGAGATCCAGAAATATTGACAATACCTTTTTCTTTTTGTCAATATTTCTTGTGATGTGGTCGATAAGATCATTAACAGCACTGCTGGTAGATTTATTGCGTCTGAAGCCGAATTGGTTGGGAGACAAAAGCTTTTTATCTTCCAAATAGGTCACAAGACGTTTGTTGATAAGGCGTTCTAGAATTTTAGAAATCGAGGGCAGAACTGCAATAGGTCGATAATTATTTACAAGTTTTTTATTCCCACTTTTGTAAATAGGGTGTATGATGGCCTTCTTGAAATAAAAGGGGAAAGTGCCAGTATTGAAACACATATTAAATATATGAGTAAGTAAGGGGACTACTGTCGACGAATAGCGTTTTAAAAACTGAGTTGAAATATTATCCCAGCCTGTAGAGGAATCAGACTTAAGTGACATTAGTACATCCCCAACCTCCGCCTCATCAGTTTCTAACATGACAAATGAATTTAAAAGTGAAGATGTGGAAGCAATGTCTGGTGGAATTTTATGACTACTAGGTAGACAAGAAAATTGTTCAGCAAGTTCCTTCGCGATGTTGGCAAACAACTTGTCCACTTTGTCCACTGAGGCCTGAGGTGAAGTAGAAGAGTCCAAAAGATCGGAGTTTGATGTGTTAGATTTTTCTGTATTAGTTACTCTTTTTATCACCTTCCAAAGCTTTTTATTGTCTTTTGAAGCCTCACTCAGTTCTTTCCTGTCAAAGTCCCTTTTTAATTTTCTTAAGAAAATAAGTATATTCTTCTGCAGAAAATTATTATTAATATATAAGTAATAATAATTTTCTGCAGAAGTTCCTATATCTTTTATACGTGATAGCTAGTATGACATTGTTCGGAGATTGGTTGAGTTTTTTGTGGCATTGCATCTTTGTTACGCATACAACGGAGCATGCCAACGGTCATCCACGGTTTGATTAAGCGTTTTTTACTTGGTATCGCTATTATGGAAGTGTGAGTATTTATGAGTCTAGCTACAGTGGTAACAAACTTTTTGTCGCTTCATTAGCATCAGTGTGGTCATAAACTGGTTGAAAGTCAGTAGTCTGCATCTCACTATCAAGGGATTCGTAATTCGTCTTCAAAATGCTGCGCGAGCGTGAATTTGCAAATCGGTTTTGCTTAAGGCACAAAATTACAGGGTTATGGTCAGTAACCGCGGCATGCAAGACCAAGGTGAGTGCAGAGAAGTTAGTTTTCAGCATGATATGGTCAAGACAAGCTCTCTCTCGAGTTGGAAGTGAGTGAGCAGGTAACAAGCCATGACTGGCTATGAGATCAAGATAATCGGAGATTTTGGTTTGAGGTTGATGCGATGTCAATGTTAATGTCACCAACCATAACTATATTTTTATAAGATTTCAGGCTTGCTAAAAGAGCATCTAGGGATTCCAAAAAGTTACCCGTGTCTCAAAAAGACGGAGACCTGTATATACATATTACAGCCTTATTAGTGCCAATTTTAAGCACCAGACAACTAGCATCTGAGATATCAGGTTCTTCGACTGTGTAGTCTTCTACATTTTTTACATAAATGACTACACCGTCATTCTGGTTTATGTGCTTTTTTGTTCAATAATTAGAGTAGTTATCAATAACTGGGATAAAATCATTATAACGTTTCAGCCAGCACTCAGTCAGCACCAGTATTTCACAGTCAAGATTTATTCTATGTCCTGCATAGAATATAGGGTTAAAAAGAGTCAAAGTTTGCATGAATGGAGCAAAATATTCTGAGTGATTATTTTTAATTGCTTAGAAGGGTTGGTAACATAGCTAATGCACTCTTCAGGATCACAATTAAGTGCGTCAGAGACTGAGAGCTTATATATATTATTAATTGTTTCTGTCACGCTATCCATATGTTAATACGCATTTTTTTTTAAAGATGTCCTTGGTTGAGGTATCATACGGTATACTGCACAAAATACAGCTAGGATATCACAATAATTATGTATAAGGAAACACGACAAGTAGACATGGTACCTTTTAGCAATTTTTTTTATACTACAAGACTGAAAGCTTGTAATACTAATTAAATGAATGAATTGATAGATAGTTGCTAGTCGTACGAAAGAAACCGATTGGACGGAAACACAAAAACTTGGGGCACCGATAGTTTTCGGCTTGGAACAGCACACGAGCTACCGCTTAAACCCAATATATAAGCCAGTGGTGAATAAGTGAGTATTATATAGAATGATCAGTGAGATAGTGAATGTGTAAAGTAAAAGTAAATATATGCGTTGAATATAATGTGTTTGTAAATTTTTGTTGTGTGTGATGTGTGAGTGTATAGTGTAGATAAAATTCCAATGTACTTTAGTTTTAGTATAAACATGTACAAAAAACCAGATAAAAGAAAATTACTTAAAACTATAAGACCCGCCAGATAATTAACAAAGCAGGGTTGCTATTTTCAGACGAATCTTCAATGTCTCAGAAAGTTCATCTTCATGAGTGAATTTAGTCATTTTTGTTGTTGTTTCAAAACCTTCGAAGTCAGATTCCTGTGTTATTCTCCTTGCCGGCGCACCCTCTTTCCTCTTAATGTAGACTTTGCCATGGATGTCCAGTGATACGCATAGCCGTTTAGTTTCGTAAACTCCCTCGCTTGATAAAACAGCTTCCTAGCCTTAGCGGTGAGACTCTCCGAAATAAATATGGGACTATTCCCCGGCATTTTGATGTGTGAGTTGTTAAGTTTGTTGGTGTTGTGGTCGCGATTGTAATTCTTGATGTTTGTTAATAGTTTATCTTTCTTAAGAGCTGACGTAAATTCGACTGTAATAGCCCATCAATTTGGGATTTTCTGTTACTGGTAAGCCGATAAATATCTCTCAGTTCAACCGCTTGTATGTCGGTGTTCACTGCGGTTCCTAGATTTTTTACAATGCCCATGAGATCATCCTTTGACTCATTAGGCTTTTTGGGTACATTGCGAATTTCCAGGCTTGATGATTTTGAATTTCGCTCCATCATCTCGACTTTCTCCTATAATAAAGCTACATACTCCAGCGTGCACCTCTTGTCCTTTTCAAGGAGAGTTAATTTAGACAAAAGATCGTCATATTTATCACTCAGGAAATCAACCGTATTTTTCAACTCAGAATTTTGAACTTTTATTTGATCTAAATTGTGCTGTAATACACCAAATTTCTCTTTCTGCTCCTGTCTCAGAGTTTCAAGCGATGACATAATGGTCTTCCCGGAGACTTTTCATCTCAACTGATTGTTCAGAATCATGTCTACGTTTTTGTCGCAAAGTGATTCTAGCCATTGTTTGTTCCGTTTCAGACGTTGTTAAATCGGGCTCTGAATTGTGGTGATGAAGAGTTTCATTGTTAGATTTTGGTGGGGTCCGCTAATAAAACACGTTGAATAGTTGCAGATGGAATGAATGAACTTTTTATTTTAAAATTCACAATGATATATCAATACACAAAAGACAGTTTACAATTCTGTCACTAGATGTCGCTAGCATGTACCTTGTTTCATTTAATTATTTTGATACCATTTTATACTTATAATTTTAACAGCACCACTTATCAAAATAATCTAAACACAGTAGGTATATTGATTTACACTAAAAAAAATTTTACTTATTCATATTTAAACAATATTTTTCAAACCTAGTTTTTCAACAAAATAATTATGTTTAGCAGAAGTTAGACTTTTTGTTAAGACATCAGCAGGCATCTCTGATGTTGACAAATAAACTATTTTTTTATATATTCATGATTTAAAATAAGTGATTAAGTAAAAGTATGCACCTTACGTCCGGAGTTGACAACTGAAAGACACGCTGGTAAGCTATTGCTCGTTAGAATTTGCTAGGCGCTTTTAATTACTGATAATCAGTGTAGAGGGCGGAGTCAACAGAAATGACTCACGCGTGGTCGACAGAGGATGGGTAGCGTAGACACCGGCTTGCTGTTTCACCTCGCTCGCGGCACAACTCGAACTCTTGCAACACTTTGCGCGCCTGGTACTTTCGAAATTAAACTTCACGATTTATTTTAATTTTTACATTTAAAATAAGGAATTGATTTAAATAAAAAATAGACTAGTTGAATAAAACACGGTCCGTGCGCTATGGCTGTCCGGGAGGAAGGGAGTTTATCTCATAAGAGTTGTTAAAAGAGTAATAAGATAACAATGTCAGGCGTCTTAAATATATGTTATTTTCTTATTCAAAGACGACAAATGTGTCAAACTTATTTCTGTAACATCCATTATTTTTAGGCCAATCTTTATTTATTACCAGAAAGTTGTAAGGTTCACTCCAAATTTTAGAACACATTTCACGAAACTGAGCGCAAGTCATATCTGAATTAACATGTTCTTCATAAATATGCTTCAGATTAATATCGACCTGCTTAAATAGTACGATAGGGTTAGCGTTGTCTCTCACTAACTGTTTTGGCACTTTACTATACGTTTGATTGAGATAAAAACAATCGATATTTGTGTCGACCCATTGCAAAGTAATCTTCATGTTACTTTGATTTTCACATGCAACGTCATCAAATATTACGACAGAGTTCGGTTTAGCATCCTGAACCCTTAAAACGTCTTCATTTCCATGATATTTCTGAAATGAAATACCTGGAACTCGTTGTAAAACACTTTCCAGAAATCTATACTTAAGATGGTGCAAAGTTTTTGAATAAACGTAAACATTTTGGAATTTTAAACCATTTTCATGGATAAGAAGTCCAATGAGCAAATTTGTTTTTCCACAATTTGACCGGACCACAAATTATACAACGTACTATATTCGGTAATAATTCACTATGACGAGGATGAGTCTTGGGAATATCATCACAGATAGTATTTACTTCAATTCAATGATTGGGGTTGTTTAATAAACTTCATATCTAAGAATGGTAAAATACGTTCATAGCGTTCACTCATAAACTTTTTTGGTCAATCGAATCACAAATTATACATGGTAGAGCCTGTGAGCCTGTGAGAATACTCGACTAAATGGATCGAGTTGATTATCGGATATTGACCACTCTCTACCACTATCGGCTGCGAGGCGCACCCGCTGAGCGACCAGCCACCATTGGGCATTTTATTCCATGATATGTGTCGCTCATAACCTATGCTTGGTGCTTGGTGCTTGGTGATGGGCTCCTTTTTCCGCACGTAGGCTCTAAGTCGGCCCATTGTGCGTCAGGTGGCTTTGGGAGGCTGTCAGTCCAGCCATCCCAACTCCCTCCAGAAGCGCAGAAGTCTCCTGGGACGTTCGCAGGCTTCTGTGACGGAGCTCGGTGAACCGAGGATCCCTGCCCGGCATTCCGCGACCCCCGTGCACTCCAGGAGCACGTGTGCCGCTGATTCTTCATGTTGAAGACAGCCTCTACATAGTGGACTATCTGTAACATTGATGGTGAAAAGGTGTTTATTGAGTGGAATGTGCCCGGTCAGCGAGCCCACCACTATTCGTAAGTCGACCCGCTTTAGCCCAATCAGGCGCGAGACAGTTTCGGTGAACGGATAGGGACCGCCTCCCTTGACTGTCTGCAGCCGTTAACTGTAGCCCAGCGATCGTTGTGATTGTTAGTAGTCTGTCGCCTTAGCCATGACCTGCACTGGCCAAAGGGCACAGGCAGGTATGGCCGGGGGCCAAGATCCGCGTGTCCGATCCCCTCCTTGCCAGCTGATCAGCAGCGTCGTTTCCTAGGGATCCGCTGTGGCCTTTTATCCATTGCAGGGTCACCATGTTGCTTGCAGCAATGCGCTCAAGTGCTTGGTGACACTCTTGTATCAGCGACGATGTGATGATGTAGTTGTCCAGTGCCTTCAGAACCGCCATGCTATCGGAGAGAATCCTGATGGCTTGGTCCTGGATCCCTCTTCTTTCTATAGCTCTGGCCGCCTGGGTGATGGCTACACACTCGCACTGGAAGATCGAGTTATCTGCACCCAGAGGTATTGATATGTTGATGTTCAGTCCATTGAGAATACTCCTGCGCCCGTGCTTGAGTCCGTCTTTGAGCCATCTGTGTAGACGCGTACCTCGTGTATTCCCGAGGAATCTTGTTTGTTTTCTGTAGTTTGTATCGTGTATGCTTTGTTGAAGACATACATCCTAGGTATTCGGTCACATGGTGCATTCAGCATTGGTATGGACTCAAGGCTTTTGTGCCATATGTCACCATGACCTCTAGATTGTGCGCGCCACAGTCCCGAGTGTTGTAGTCTTGTAGCAGCCACCGCTGCCTCTTGTTGTATGAAGAGATCCAGCGGTGGCAGTCCAAGCAGCACTTCCAGAGCCGCTGTTGGTGTTGTTCTCATGCATCCTGTGACAGCACAGCATGCTAGCCTTTGGAAGCTTTGTAGTTTATCCATGGCGGTAGTTAGTTTGGTCCTGGGCCACCATACTACCGCTCCATATGTGATGATTGGCCTTATTACGGCTGTGTACAACCACAGGGTAATCTTGGGTGAAAGGCCCCATCTTTTCCCCATTAGTCTTTTACATTGCCAAAGGTGATGCAGGCTTTGTTGAGTTTTTGTTCTACATGTTTATTCCATAGCAGTTTGTTATCCAGGGTCACTCCCAGATATTTGACGTCACTGGTCAAACAGAGTTCGGTGTTGAATAGTTTTGGTAGTTTTAGGCTTGGCAGTTTGCGTTTGTTGGTGAATAGTATGAGTTCCGTCTTCGTTGGATTTACGGAAAGCTCGTGGTCTATGCACCATTTTTCGACTGTCCTTAGAGCAGAGCTCATAAGATTGCACAAAGTACTCTCACATGGTCCGCTGATTAGGACGGTGATGTCGTCCGCGTAGCCCACCGTGAAATGGCGTTGTGCGTTGAGTCTTGTGATGAGCTCGTCGACCACCAGGTTCCACAGAAGCGGCGAAAGGACTCCACCTTGAGGACAGCCTCTCGCCACCATGGCCCTGGTTGTGTCATTTACGGTGAGTTGTATGGCCCTGTTCCTGAGCATGTCATCTATCCATCCGGCTACCGTTGGATCAACGCCATGTCGTACTAGAGCCTTTGCAATGCTAGTAAAGTTGGTTTTGTCAAAGGCTCCCTCAATGTCTATGAAGACCCAGGGTCGACTGCTTTGCCGATAAGTCTCTTTCGATCGTGCTGACCACACTGTGTAGTGCCGATTCTGTTGATTTGCCCGCGCTGTAGGCGTGCTGGTTTGGGTGAAGCGGATGTTGTAGTAGCGCGTTTGACCTAATGTCCCTGTCGCAGAGCCTTTCCATCGTCTTCAGAAGGAAGGATGTCAGGCTGATAGGTCTGTAGGACTTTGGTTGTGTGTAGTCACTCTTGCCGGGTTTCGGTATGAATACTACTTTCACTTCTCTCCACTTTTGCGGGGTGTACCGGAAGGCCAGACAGGCTCTGTAGATACCTACCAGATGCTTTATCAGCCCCTCGGCGCTCCATTTCAGCAGACCCGGGAATATTCCATCTAGGCCCGCTGTTTTAAAGGGGAGGAAGGTGTTTATGGCCCATCTGACTTTGTCCTCGTCGACAATTCTTCGGGCGGTGCTCCAGTCCGACGCCTGCGGCACGTGTATCTCCGTTCCCAGCCATCCTTTCTCCGTGGTAATCCTACAGCCCGGGAAGTGGGTTTGGAGTAGAAGTTCGCATGTTTCATCGTCGGTTCTGGTGTATTCACCGTCAGGTTTTTTAAGGGATCCTATATTGCGCTCAGGTTCGCATGATAGGATCTTTTTTACCTTGACTGCTTGGTTGTTGCTTGAAATATCTTCGCAGAAACGTCTCCAGGCTTCCGTCTTCCTGAGTCGGATACGCTTCTTTAGACGTCGCTGGGCTTCCTTATAGAGCTCCCAGTCTTCTTGGTATTTGTGTTCATTGCTCTGTTGAACAGTTGTCTTGTCCTGTGGCGGAGTTTGTCTAGCTCAGGTCCCACCATTGGTTCGCACCCCTCGGTTTGACCTGGGGTAGTGTTGAAGGACAGGCTTTCTCAAAGCAGTCATTCAAGAGATGCGTTACTTGTTCCACATGCTTCTCGATGTCTGCAGTGGTGCCTGGTGGATTTCGGCGTCTGCCTCCCTCAGACCTTCCGCGGTTAAGCTTCTGAACTTGTTGCGGTCTATCTTCCGGGGGTTTCGTCTTGGTGTTGCAGGAGCGATGGCCATTTTTAGTTGGTACCGAATCCACCTGTGGTCCGAACAGGTTAGCTCGTCAGACACATGCCAGTTTGAAACGTGCTGAGATATCCGTTCGGTGGCTAGGGTGATGTCGATTATTGTTTGCGCTCTTGAGGTTACAAAGGTCTTCTTTGAGCCCCTGTTGAGGATATTAAGGTTAGTGGAAAAAGGTAATTCATGAGTTCCTCACCTCTCGCGTTGGACTTATCCATGCCCCAAATGACGTGGTGCGCGTTGCAGTCCGCTGAGATGATGAGTTCCAGACCTTCTTCTTCGCACCGGGTGATTAGTGCGACCAGCGAAGCCGTCGGTGTGACCTCGTCGCCCGGCAGGTAGGCAGATGCTATTACGACACTCGATAGGCTATTGGATGGGTCTACCAGGAGCTCACAGCCGTGAGATCCCTGGAACAGAACTCAGTCATGATTATTGCATTGTAATGTTTTGGTATTAGTAGGCAAGTACGTGGGTTACTTACGGTGCTGTTGACAATCAGTTTGTGTCCTGTGTTGGTGAGACCACAAATCCTGCCCTTCCTAATCCACGGCTCTGGATTAGGGCTATGGTCTCCGTAGAGTCCTCCAGCTGCCTGCACAACATGGCCGATGCAGTCCGGCTGTGCTGGAGGTTGGCCTGAATGGCTTTATGGGGTTTGGTCGGGGAGCTGTCGGGTCCATCACTACCCAGCAGCATCTCCTCCTCGCCTCGTTCTCGACGCGCCTCCACCAGTCGACAGCCTCCGGGGTAGATTCCCGGGGCCGGGCCGGCGTGTCTGCAGACATCTCCTGGTCCATGGATGGACCGGGTGTCGCAGGACGCTGGTAACCGCCTCTACTGGAGCCTCTGTTGCCTCGCCAGGGGCGAGGTTAAGAGGCTCGTCGTTCGGTGCGTTGGTGATGGGCGCCTTTTCCCCCTTGTTGTCGTCCTCTTCTTTTTCGTCTACGAATTTAACGTAGACCGACCCTAGCTTATAACGCAAGCGCCGTTCCTTTTGCTTCAGGACTTCGGCCTCCTGCATGGGTATCCCCAGCAGTAGCCTGATCCCGTCGCATTCGGGCGTACGCTGTGCGTTATATAGACACCAGCTGTTGATGTCGTAGGTGTCGGCGTTGGCTTTGTGTAGACGGATGCGGAGGCGGTCTACGTCGCCGTCGGTGAAGTCGGGGACGTAGACCGCCCCCTTGACACGTTGTGGGATATCCCTTTGCCGACATACGACCAGCTTGGTGCCGGGTATCGGCGAGGGTATCTTATTAGTCGTGGCGGCGCAGCCAGTTCAGGGCGAACTCGTCCTCGCACCACATCTTGATGACGCCTTCGCTGAGGAAGGTTCTTCCTCTGAACGCTGGCGTCCGCACTGTGGGGTCGGTGGAGAAGATGGTTGTATCGTACTCCTCCATTATTCTCTCCTGAATGAGCTGATACTGCTCTTCTGTGATGGCGCGGTGAGGGTCATACCGCACGGCCACGCAAAGGTCGTTAGACCTCAGCGCGTCGCGTAGTTGACCGCTCCTGGTCCTAGGGATGACCGGCTTAGTTTTGGCGCGCTTGTCTTTCTCTCGCGGCGTCAGAGAGTCGTCGGGTCTAGCCCTCTTACCCCCCTTCGCCGGTCGAGATTCCAGCGCGGCCTCTTCCCGCCTCACCCATCTCGGTCTGCCCCCGCGTTTTCCACGCGGGACTGCTCTCATTGCAGCTGCTTCATTGCTGGCGGCGCCGCCAGACTCTCCGGGGGCGACCGCGAGAAGCCCCCCCGCCTTCCGCGTCACCTGCAGCGGAATTGATTTCCCGCGCTGGCAGCGGAACTGGGTCCCGCGCCTTGGTTCGGCTCAGACGTCGGGGCGGCTTTGGCCATTGCTGACCTCGCCGGGGCCGTTGGTCGTGGGACCTCTGGCTGTGCCCTTCTCGCGACCGCCTCTTCAAGCCGGCCGCAGCCGCTCAGCGGCGCTCGTCGTCTACGCTGGCCTCTCGAGAGTTTCTCGAGGCCTTCCCTTCCTGGGGTGCTCGGCGCCTGTGTGGTCTGCCTGGCCAGCGTATCCTTTTTGGGTTTACCCTTCCTCTCCACCACCTGCCACAGTGCTTCCGCAGGGCGGGGTGCAGGGCGGCATGGCAGCTTTGAGGTTGGACAGGTCCAACGGGTCATTGTTGTTTACCTGCGCGCAAGGGAGCGCAGCAGGTTGTCGGTTGTGGTTGTTGGAGGGATGCTCACTGGTTGGCGTCACATCCCTCACCGGCGCGTGTGTCGCTGCCGGCCTGGCTTTTGTTGTTTTAGTGTCCCTTTTGGTATCCATGGATCTTTTAGTTGGTTTCGTCCTCGTAGCTTCCCACCCTCCTTGGAGCCCGCAAAAGGGGGCGCTGAGCACCGAGCGTACCCAGACGCCAGGATTACTACGAGGATATAGGTCCCCTCCCATGCAGCAGACGGCGCAGTCCCCGCCGAGATCGTGGCCGCGATTACCTTCAGGTGGAGGGTAAGAACCACCCGAAGTCGCCGACCTACAACCGCGACGGAACCGCTCGCCTCCACATGTTCAGGAACCTCGCCTGGCAGCCCTCTGACGGGTTGCCCGCAGCCGATTGGCCTGGGGTGGCTGGACCCAGGCCTCCCGTTTTGGCAGAAGTCCAGACCAAAGAGTGGTTGCTTCCAGACGACATCTGACCCGGCCATCTTTCAGCTCAACCTCCAGGTTTCCTTCGTCCTGCCTTACGGGTCTCCACGCACGGCACAAACACGCGGGAGGATGTTTACCTTACCCACATCACGGACTGTTGTGATGAACGGGCCCGCGCCAACATATCCTCTTATAAGGACGCGGTGCAGGTGGAGGTATTGTGTGTGATGTGAGATGAACTTACATAGACTGCGTACATATATACATAGTGGGTAATATATATCTGCTTCATAAGGTATAAATTACATAAACCTATATATGGTGCGTCCCATTGTGTCAGTCAGCCATCGTAAGTGATGACCGAGTGCCCCAAAGGGACGCGGGCCCTCCTCTTTTATCCGGGCTTGGGACCGGCACCCCAGCCCCCTATGCGCAAACACAGAGGCGAGCTGTGGAGACAGTCCCCAGTGCGCAAGCACAAAGGGGCTGCGGAGGCAGAGTTGAGTTATAGCTCATAACCTATTGGGCATTCTATACTACTTTCTATAGCGAGCGCTCGGCGTTTAGCTGAGATTGACTGGCGAGCGATAGTAAGTGGTATAGAATGCCCAATAATATACTACTGAAATGAAATAATTTATTCTGCAAATAAGATAGACGTTATCACTTTTACATGTCTTTTTTTTAAGGTAGCTGGAGTCGTCATTTCTTAGCTGGCTACCCTGAGAAGAAACGTCGAAACAAACTCAGGGGTCACCGCCTTTTTTAAAGTCCAGACAATGTAGTTTTTCACAATGCGTAAATAAATGCAGTGTCTTCTCTGGACTGGCCTTTGGAAGAAAGAGCCAGGCCGATCTGAGCAGGCCTGCGGAGTCAAGCGGCACGCATGCCCCGAGCGGCCCATGCAGCTCAACCATTTATCTGGGAGCCGCACAACCCACACGACACACGACGATACCGCCAGCGCCACGATAAAATATATCAGAAAAAAACAGTAGTAATTAAAGAAATTAGTTTGAAAAATAGACCTGCATAGTATTAACAGTTACAAAGCCGTTAAAAGTTGTATATACTTAAATCAAAATCAGTATCATGAGAAGAAAAAAAAAAGCAATAATGGATTATAAAAATTGGAATGTAGGTAAATATAATATGCAAAAGCACAACACATGTCATCAATATACAGGGTTATTGGTAAAACATTAAAAACCTCTCAGGACTATATTACTAACATCATGAACAACAACTTTTGTTCTATGACTTTTTATAAAACATAATACATTCATCAAAAACAAAGTTTCGTTGTCTTATCTAACACGTTTCAACTCTGTATTTTATTGTAGGTACCACAACACCACTCGTAGGTAGTAATAATTCTAACTAGCTACGCTACGATTTCCCGCCTTTTTACGTAAAATCCAAATAATACCTAGGTACAATCGGACATTTGTTACATGGGAATGACCTTGATCTTTCACAAAGTACCTACGTACTAACACCTTAATAAAAACAAACTATCAACTAGGTACCGTATGTGACGTATTTTTCTTGTAAAATTGTAACTGGTTATCACTTGATAAAAGTAATTGTTTGTAGGTACCGAATACTGAATCCACTCTCCCTTCATACTTATCCAGGCTTAGGACTGGCTACATTAAAAAATAAAATAAGAACAAATTCTATGTAGGTACTTAAATTACATATGCAATGTGACGAAAGTTATGTTGAACATTCTTCAACTTAAAACTGGTACTATTCATCCATTTTTATTTTTAAATGTAGCGTATTTAAAAGTGGAATCAGCATATTTACAGTAATTGATTTAATGATAATTAGATATTTCAAATCAATATTTACAAATTATTATTACCTCTCAAGTTCAAGTCTCGC